>NC_057797.1:573362702-573493987 GCF_018294505.1 Triticum aestivum
GATCAACAGGACCCCCGTTTCGACCGTAGGAGGTCCGTTTCCTCCGTTTTGCGGTACGCCACACCCATCCCGATCAACAGGACCCCCGTTTCGACCGTAGGAGGTCCGTTTCCTCTGTTTTGTGGTACGCCACACCCCTCCCGATCAACAGGACCCCCGTTTCAACCATAGGAGGTCTGTTTCCTCCGTTGTGCTGTACGCCAGGCCTCATTTCCATCGCCTCTTCCGTCCAAGCCCTCCCGATGAACACGACCACGCATTCTGTTCCGACCCATGAACACGACGACGACACTGTTTCTCCGTTCCGACCCAGCCATGTACACGAGCCCTCGCCGTACGTATGCGCGAGTAGGCGTTTGAGACCTCGCCCGTATGTACACATACGTGGCCGTATTTTCTTTCTTGCACCCTGGTCGCCTCTACTACGACACATGCGCGCCTCTACATCCATCAGTATATATGTACATACACGTTCGCGACCAGAATGACAACGCTACGTACGCTTCGACCAGGTGGGTCCCAACTGTCAGGCACTTCCTTGCCTGCAAAGATGTAGCTGGTGGGTCCCAGCAGTCAGGGGGGCAAAATACGGTGGCCCGTCCGGTGGGTCCCCGCTGTCAGGTGGAAGAATAATTATTTTGCACATAATAAGGAGGCACTTCCTTGCTGCGGCCGTGGACCCAGCTGTCAGCCTCTCCACGTACAGTCCACGCCCGATGGAAGTCGTTCCTTGACCACGTTGACCACGTCGCCCTGAGAGCACCAGGGCGGTGGACGACGGCGAGGCCTAGGAAGGGGATGACGCGGAGTCGGGGAAGACGCGGCAGTGGATGCCCACGCGTAGAGGAGTACGAGGGTTCACTGGTTTGCTGCGGTGTGAGGCTGGCATCATCGTAGAATAACAGGGGGTGTGGGTGAGTAGAGGGATGGTCTGGCCAGCGGTGGGAGTAGTAGGGGGCGGTGAGGCCTCCACCGCATCGCAGCCGGCCACGGGAGGCAGGAGCACGAGGCACGACCGGCGCTGGTTTGGGCGGCTGGAGCAAGAAGACCAGAGGTTGAAGAAGCACTACGGCCGTTGGATGGACATCGTACGGTCACTGGAGCTAGAATCGTGCATATTGACTAAGTTGACAAAGCCCTCCGTCCCCGTCAACTTAGTAGGCCCACAAGTCAGCCTCCCAGCAAGGTGGGTCCCAGCTAGCCGGGGGAGTATTCATTTTTTGTGCGTAATAAGGAGGCACTTCCGGTGGGTCTGAGCTGACAGCAGGGGGAACGTTTTTTTCATGAAATACGGTGGCCCGTCCGGTGGGTCCCATCAGTTAGGGGGAAACGATTTTTTTCGCAAAATACTGGTGGCCCGTCCGGTGGGTCCCTGTTGTCAGGTGGAGGAATAATTGTTTTCCGCGTAATAAGGAAGCACTTCCTTGCGGCTGCCATGGACCCAGCTGTTAGCCTCTCCACGTACAGTATTCTTCCGATGGAATTCGGTCATTGACCACATTGACCACAGCGCGCCGACAGCACCACGGCGGTGGACGGCGGTGAGGCCTAGGAAGGGGACGACGCGGAGCCGGGGAAGACGCGACAGTGGATGCCCACACGGAGAGGAGTACGAGGGTTCACTGGTTCGGCTGCGCTGCCGTCGCCGCAGAATAACAGGGGGTGTGGGTGAGTGGAGTGGAGGGATGGCCTGGCTAGCGGTGGGAGTAGTATGGGGGCGGTGAGGCCTCCGCGGCAGCACAGCCGACCACGGGAGGCAGGAGCAGGCGGCACGACCGGCGCTGGTTTGGGCGGCTAGAGCAAGAAGACCAGAGGTTGAAGAAGCACTACGGCCGTTGGATGGACATCGTACGGTCAGTCGAGCTAGAATCATGCATATTGACTAAGTTGATAAAGCCCTTCGTCCCCGTCAACTTAGTAGGCCCGCTATACTTGGTCCCAGCCAGCAGGGGGAGTATTCATTTTTTGTGCATAATAAGGAGGCACTTCCTTGCGTGCGAAGATATAGCTGGTGGGTCTGAGCTGTCAGCGACGGTAACGTTTTTTTCGCGAAATACAGAGCCCATTTCGGTGGGTCCCAGATGTCAGGTGGAGGAAATCATTATTTTGCGCGTAATAAGGAGGCATTTCCTTGCATGCTGCCGTGGACCCAGCTGTCAGCCTCTCCACGTACAGTCCACTTCAGATGCATGTCGGTCATTGACCACGCTGACCACACCACGCCGAGAGCACCAGGGCGGTGGACGACGGCGAGGCCTAGGAAGGGAACGACACGGAGGTAGGGAAGACTCGGCCGTTGTTTTTGTTTCCCACGCGGAGGGGAGTACGACTGTACGAGGGTTTACTGGTTCATCTACCGTCGCCGGAGAATAACATCAGGTGTGGGTGAGTAGAGGGATGGCTAGGACATCGATGGGAGTACGATGGGGCGGTGAGGCCTACGCGGCAGCACAGCCGGCCGCGGGAAGGAGGAAGCAGACAGTCCCGCCGGCGCTTGTTTGAGCGGCTGGAGCAGGAAGAGCAGAGATTGAAGAAGCACGACGGCTGTTGGATGGACATCCAACAGTATACTGGCCATCTGTGGAAAGCCTCAAATCTGTGGAAAACAACATACAGCCCATCTGCCATTATTTCAAATAATTTACAGCCCATTTGCTAATTCTTATGGGTTTTTTGGAGCCCATATTCTTTATATTAGCATTACAGTCCATATTGTGGCCACGGTTAAAAAATTATAAGAATTTTTTCATATGTCGGTGCGGTCTGAACTATTTTTAATCCTGAAATTTCGAGTCACATTCAGACTGATTTTAAAAATAAATGTATATCGATATAAAATCCAATAAATTGTCCACGCATAAAAATCAATGCAATTTAAAATCTCGAAATCAAAAAAGATATTTGAAAATAATTGCCGGTTTGATGTGTTTTAAAAATGTACACCCCATTTCTCATTACTGACAGGCCATTTTCTCGGTGAGACAATGAAGCTCTCCTCGTCTTGAAAGATTTGCAGCCCAACAGGCATGATAAAGCGACTTACTTGACAAATCACAAAAAAACTGGGCTAGCCATTTTCAGAAAGAAAAAAAAACTACTAGGCTGGTCTATGGTAAACATAAAAGAAAAGGCTGTCTAGACAGGCCAGAGTGTCCCGCACAGCCTAGTTGACACACTGCTTCCGTCTCAAAAACAAATTAGATAAATGCCACTCCAATTATGACGATTCATAAAAATGCCACTGCAATTTCCAAACTTTGAAAAATGCCACTGCAATTTTTGCAAACTTTGAAAAACGCCACTGCAGTTTGCAAACTTTGAAAAACGCCACTCCAGACTTCGAAAAATGCCACTAGAAATGGCATGAAATGGCATTTTTCAAAGTTTGGAAATTGTAGTGGAATTTCTCGGATACACCAGATTTGGAGTGGCATTTATCAAATTAACCCAAAACAAAAATAACTGGGCGAGCTGCTGGGTCCCTGGTGGCAGCCGCTCGTTATGCAATTCTCTCGTTTATTGACTACGTTGACAATGGCATGGGACCCAGATGTCAGAAATCCACTAGGAGGAGCCATTTTTTATTGGCTTGAAATAAGGAGGCACTTGCTTGCGTACTGCCATGACCTTGGCGGGTCCCTGCTGTCATCCTCTCCATGTACAATCATCTCCTGATTGTGTACGCGTCAACTTGCTAGGCCCACAATTCAGCCTCTAAACTGTGGAGGATAAATACAACCCATTTAAAAAAATAACAGCCCATTCCATACGTTCAAACAGAAAGTTCAACATTCAGACCAAAGTAACAGGTCTGATCCACATATAGAGTACTGAACTTCCACGTTGACAACCATCGTAGCCAAGTTAACTATCTACTCCCACTAACACTCTAGTAGCGTACAAGTACTAACTTACTCTTAGCTAACTAGACGATGCCGACCGCCATCTGCTGTCCATGCTAAACGCCGGCACCGGCGTCCTCCGCCTCGCCTCAGACTTGCCAGAGGTGCGATAGGAGGCACTTGCTTGCGTACGAGCTTGTCAGTTTCTTCAGAGGTAGGCATTTTTATTCGTTAATGCATCTCAATGATTCACATATCATATACAAATATGTAGCTCCAAAAGCAAAGATCAGCCACTTCGGATCTTGCGTCGCAACTAAAACTAACTAGTATGATTCCCATACATAAGATCAACATGTTAATGCATCTCAATGACTCACAGATCATATACAAATATGTAGCTCCAAAAGCAAAGATCTAGAAAAAACATCTGGTCTTCCTACTAACATGGATGCTTCTATTGGCCAACATTCAGTACAGACTGAAAGAAAAATTTGTTTGTGAAGTCTACAATTCCTCTTGCAAACATAAGTGGTTTTACCAACAGCTGGAACCATGAGAATGAACCAGACATGATGGAGGAACATGCACTACAATATGATTTGGTCTTCCCTCGGTCACACTGCGAGACTATTTTCGGAATACAAACTTTAACTTAGGAAAAATGATGTCCATTGTATAATCAGACCAAAGCAATGAAGCACCTAGTGTTGGCTAATAAATAGTACAATACTACTTTTCTGCAGTCCATGAAGTGACTATCCAATCTTTCTATGTCTATTTTCAAATGGCACTGCATGCAGTGACTATACTATTCTCTTGTGCAGTTCAACCAAAAATGTGGGCACTTTGTTGGTTTGCCAAATAGCAACAGGCAGACATCTCTGTCTGCACAAATATCAAGCGGCTAGTAAACATATACCACACCTTGTATTTTCGGTTTAAACATGTCTCTTCCGCTTAGCATCTGTCATGTTCTGCACTGGACAATCTGATACAGTTATGTTTTGCCCTGGACAATTTCATACTGAATTGATTTGCTGGTTCAGAGCAGAAATATAGCGCCTATTCTTCATCAGACCAAGGATATCCATGTTCGCAGTGATGGAAGAGGTGAAATCGATACAACCAAAATTGAGCATCCAATCATTGAATCCTGTCCTGCACCTCCAATGTAGGTCCACCCTGCCAATAAATTCACATGCAAACCACTAGTATTACTATCTAATGACAGTACAAAAAGAGTAGCAAGATAGTAGCAAACCATGTACCTTTGTAATGAACAGCTCATAGTGCCACCAATTGGATATAAAGGTTGGGAAAAAACATGCTCCTAATGTTGAACCAGTTGGACTTTTTGCGCAGTTCCACTAAAATCGAGCATCCCTGTTTGCATAGATATTGAAAGTGTGATTACTCTAAAAGTGGCACTAGTTGAAGCATAGACTCACAAATATAAGCATTCCAATTTCTTAATGGGAAAAGGTAGCAAGACTGTTTCTAACCACCTGTTTGAAGGAATAAATAAAGCAACAACGGCTGATGTGAGGAAGGCATGCATAGTTTTTTCTGAAAAAGTGAGCCATTCCTGACCTTTCCTCTTCTTTTAAGCAAATTTTGTGCAGTTCTACTAAAATAAAATGCCATCACCGCCTTGACAATTCAGTGACACTATACAAAAGGAAATGACTTAACATTACATCATGATGTCAGGTATGTAGTCGACAGGCATTAGAGACAAACATACAGACCTCCTCAAGAGAACAGCCGGAGGAGGAGGTGCCCACTCTTGACCTTTCCTCTTGTCTTCATATTTGTCTGTGCAGTTTAACCAAAATAAAATGACATTAGCGCCTTGGCATTTTGGTGACACTGTACAAAAAAATTAACTTATCTCATGAAAGTGAGGTATGCAATCTATAAGCATTAACAGTGCAAAAATCTGACGGGAGTAACAAGTTTCATCATTGGTATACTGGCTGTGCAACAACATTAGAATGCCTTATAGCTGAAAAATCTTTAATACATCCACAATCAACAGCTAACCCTGAAATAATCCAGTGACATTAAATGGCATTGCTTAAATTTATGGGTGACATTAGACTGAGAGCGGCATTAGTTAAATGTGGCATCACTTTAGCAGTAGCATTGCTTGACTTGACTGCTGGCGTTATACTAACAGCAAAAAAGTGGCAATAAGAGCATGGGAGGCACCAGTACGATGTACCTCCACGGACGCAGAGTGGTGAGGGAGGTATGGTTGCCCAGAGCAACAAATATCCAGGCAGCATATGTGGATTACGGTCCCATTTTTGTTCTCTTTAGCCACCTTTTTCCTATGCGAGGACAACAAACCGATCGACCTGGTCATTCTCTATTGCGTTGTCATGCCTTTCTACCCTTCTTCAACCAAGAGACACGAGACTCGTTCCTTAGCTACTGATTTTCCCCTTTTCAACCTAGATGCGGGTTCATTGCCTACTCTCTTGGACAATATAGTCTCCCTTCCTTTCCTTATTCAACCCAGACATGGATTAGTCTGCATGAAGTAGGGTTTCCTTTAATAGTGAAAATTATGGTTTTCGTCTGCGTGGCCAGCAGAGTAGAGGATAGCAAATTGGGAAGATGGTGGAGTGGAAAAAGATCCACATGCAACGACGTAGCAGATGGGGCAATAGAACAAGGTTATGGCTCGAAAAGAGGTAGCATACCTGAGGGTCGGCGGGAAGTGGCTTCGCTCGTGGTCGTCGTCCTCCGCACACACCACGGCAGCGAGCTTGGGGACGGAGGCCATCCCGCGCGGGCGCTAGGTCTGAGAGGACGGCCTTGTCGTCAATGCGTGACCTCGCTCGCCGATGATGAGTGCGTCAACACTGCACGTCCTTTTCTTCCCCGGTGGATCTGTGACCACCGGTGAGGAGGGAGAGAGGGGCCGTCTTTTTTAGATCTGGAGAGAGGGTGGTAGTGTGAGAAGCAAGTGGGCAGCCCTTAGCAAGAAAGCGCTGAAGCTCCAGCCTATATATATCTTTTTTATACTACTAGTACTGGAGGTGGGGTAGTGGTAGAGTAGTTTATATTTTCTCTGCGTACAGTACCAGTTAGCCGCGCTTCAAAACTGATCGCACGCCATTAAAAAAATAAAGGTCGATAACTAATGCGATACCTCGGGCCAACGCGGCCAGATCGCATTTTGCACGAGAAATTACACACCATGTTTCGTTGACATGTGGTCCCGTTCCAACATATCAGTGAGACGACGGTGAGTAGTAGGAGTATTTCCGAACGAACGTGTAGGCCGGGGCGCCTCTTCATGAACCGTGGCAAACTCACAACCGTCCACCGACTCTTCGCCTTTCCCTCTCGATTTGGAACTGCTGTCGCACGCTCTTCCTCTCCCTCCTTCATTTTCCTTCAGCCCTTCACCCTTTCTTCTGCCATTGTTCGATCGTCTTCTCCATGGAGGGAACAGGCCGGAAACGACCTCGTTATTCTTGCCCCGATCTGAAAGATGACGTGGTGGAGGAACTCATTGATCGATGCGACATCATCACCTCGGCTAGCATGGCAGGTTCGTTCCAGCCCATTCTCGACTCAATTAATAACATCATTGCAAGGAACCCAAGGGTCAAGGAGCGGTTTGATCTCCCCTATCTTCTTCGCCGTGACCCTGATGACTGGCGCCGGCACGACGGAGGCCTCGCCCTGTGCAAGTTGATGCCGCTTGATAATGATACGTGTGATGTTAAGATGCCATCGCTTGAGGGCAAGGCTTGGGCGGGCGCAAATGGAGATTGGGTTGTTTACATTGGGTCCAACTGTGAGTGGGAACTTGTGAATGTGTACACTCGTCACCGGGTTCCACTTCCAAAAATCTCAGCACACTGCCCAGAGGTTGAGCACACCGGCAATTTGTCGAGTTCCCAACCGCTCTTGGAATTACAAAAACTATGATGTTGTTGCTATCTTCGACAAGCTTGTTTCCGTCCTTGATGGTTTCACTCGATGGATATTGCTCAAAAATCAGTTTCTGTACATGGATGAGTACTGTGATGCAATTGAATACGAGGGCCTTGTGTTTGCTGCCACCACTCGTGGCACTGTTTTTGCATGGCATCCTCATTGTTTCAGTACGTTTGTCTTCCACCGTAATTATAATTGTTTCATCCACATGCATGTGGGTTAGCAAGTTTCCCTTTACTAATTAACCTTCTTGTATTTCCAAGGTCCTGCGAACATCCCACCACCTATACTTGAAGATTTTTATAACCAAGGGGGAGATGATGATGGTGATGATCACAAGCATGAGGACGAGCAGCGCCGATATACTCTGTGGCGCCTGGCAACTAATTCCGATGGATCACCTCTTCTTGTGTGTATACAGCCCATTGATGATGTTACTGCTAAGGAAGCAGGTGTAGTCTCCCATGGTCGCACTCTCCGGACCTATTCCAACACCCGTTGCATGGTATTCGGGATGGATACTAGGGTGCTAGCGCCAACTCCTTCTCCCTGGCACAGAATTGATAGTCTTGGAGAAAACTCGCTCTTCCTTGGACAAAACTATCCGATGATGGTGAAAGGCGATCCAACTGTTGTTGACACATTTATGAGAAGCAACTGTGTCTATACCTCGGACATTTGGGTGGTTCCCTACCCTAGTACTGATATAGTAGGCCGCTTCAGCCTGGATGATCAGTCCTGCATTGGTCTCCAGATCGACAACGGATGGCCCGTCCCAGAGAATCACTTGTGGTTCAAAGCAAGCGTTTCCAATGCCGCAGAATGGTTGAGTTGAAGTTCATTTCATGGCTTGTTATTTGTTGTGTGGTGAAAACTTTAGTATTTATAATGTATCCTCGTTGTCGATGTGGGTTGATGACCTGTTGTACTATGTAATAAAATGATATGCCTGTGATAAACTTACTAAATTTATGAATGGCTTTCGAGTCGCTTCTCTGAGTGAGTGGTGCGACGAGGCAAAAAAATATTTTCCGAATACATAATTGTACATGCATTGCAACAGGTTATCCGATGAGGCCAATCAACAATAGTAGTACACTATTTGTACTAGCTTCACATGCTTCGCCCGTCGGGCGGGTGTTTTTACTGTAGCCATATGTTAATGTGTTCGTTGTACGTAACCAGCACCTCGAATCCTCGATATACTAGTAGTATAGTATATAGTAGGAGTAAGTAGTAGGAGTAGTAGGGTGGCATGGGCCAGAACAAGCATTCACGTCCAAGAGCACGGCACACGCCACCACCACGACATCCATTTGACACCATATTATTTCTTGGAGTCCGTGCGAGAGCAATCTGTTCAACCTCGTCGTTTCTCTAACTTCAGCCATCGCGCGACGGGCGAGGTGGGGGTTTGCCGATAGTCGGTTTCCTTAACCGCGGTCCCACTTGTTAGGCCAACTCCAACGCACGACCCCAAACGGACCTCCGTTTTGCACGAACTCCAACGATAATTTTGACTACTCCTGTAGTAAGTTGGATTAGTGCCTTTTCGATGCATTCATTGTTGATCTGCGGAGGCTCGATCTTGCGTGCTTCTTTCTTCTTCGAGTGTAAAGAAGTAGACGTTGCTTCCTCGCATCTAGTCTCATGTCTAGCCTCTATTCTATACTAGCTAAAAGTGATAGAACATCTACTAAATTGCGCTCTATCAATATATGGATGTACTCTTCTTCCCAATACAAAAACTTGCATCCATTCTACTCCCTCCGTTGCACAATACTACATGCCTTCTATTTGTCAAAATATATATGTATCTAGACATGTCTTAGTATATAGGTACATCCATTTTTGGACAAATGGAAGTCAAGTATTTTGGAACGGAGGGAGTACACAATAAAATTTTTAAGTTAGCACAACTAGTCTAATCCGAGAGCAGAACCGAAGATTTGGTCGGGTTCTTCCTCCTTTTGCCGACACGTGGGACATCCAGCATCCAGGTCGTGTCATGAAATAAAATAGAGTGGTAGTTGAAGCCACGAGATGTGCATCTTGGGTTAAACTGTAAATAGAATCTTACTACTCTTGAGTAACTCCAAAAGCGGCCACCGAAGATCTTTATTGGATTTTTTTTCATCACCAGCACGTCGAGGTGAAAGATGTGCAGGTTCAGTGGGTCCTCTTGCGTTTTCACTGACATGTGGGGCCGCATATGAGCAAACAAATGATGGGCTCCGCGCGTCCGCTGGCTGGCTGAGAAGAGAGATAGAGGAGGGCTGAGCACGGACTGCAGGAAATTTGTTCTACGTACCTCGATATAGGCTTGATATAGTGGGGTGGCATGGGCCATAACTAGCATTCATGTCTAGCAGTACGGCACACGCCACCCACACGAGTCCCATCCGACACCAATTTTCTTGGAGTCCGTGCTACAGCCATCTCTTCTCCCTCCTGTCCTCTTTTCTCAGCCATCGCGCGGTGGGCGGGGTGGGGGTTTGCTGATAGTCGGTTTGCTCAACTGCGGTCCCACTTGTAAGTGAAAATGCAACACCACACGCATTCCCGCTTGAGCGGCGTGCTGGACCAACAGTGTGGGGGTGCGACGCGAACACGGCAGGCTTTTCCTTTTGAACTCGTAACTTGTAAAATTTGGTTCTGCTCCATGGCGCGACCGATAGATAGAAAATAACAATTTTGCCTAGAGTAATGAGAAGTTTGCTTCTGGCGCCATTCATGCATGGAGTACGTACGAAAATTATGAAGTTGATGCGAAAGGTAAGATAATTACTATAGTATCATATACTACTACATGGATTTGACGGAAGGATACAAATACATATGGATCCATCAACGTTCAACGACATCCTCATGCCCTAGTGCGCCGGGTCACCAACCGACGTGTGAGGAGCAGCGGCGTTGGCGGCGAGCTCAACGTGCTTTTGAACAGTGCCATCCAAGGTTGCCCTACGCTCCAAGAAGGCCATCGTCCTATCGTCCTCCTCTTGCATGTACTAGTCCTTGTGGACGATTTGCGCGTAGACGTGGGTGATTATGTCGATGGTGTCTTGCTGCACCAGGCACTGCGCAGCGAGCGCGACCTCGTGGTGGACATTCTCTGGCGCGACGACGGGCAGTCATAGGGCCACCAGTGTGTCGAAGAGGTTGTTACCATAGTGGCCGTTGAGGGTGGCGGGCATCGCAGAGCCTGGGCGCATCGGCTGGAGGCTTACGTCAAAGTCGTCCGCAAGCTTCTTGACGACGGTGAACTTGTCGAGGAAACCGACAAGGACCTCGTCGAACAAGGATGCGAAGCTGTTGTCCAAGCGGCCCCTCGCCCTGGCGGCCTCAAGCAATACTACCTGCCGGGCCGCAGGCCGGCGTCGTGGACCATCTGGCACAGCCGGCTGATGCTCACGCTCATCGCCTCCATGGGTATAGCGTAGCTTCTAGTCAACTGATCTTGCGATTCGAGTGATCACTCAGCCCTTGGTTAGCGTGCGTAGGTGCGTAGGATTTCGTACTACTCCTCGGCCCTCTACTGCACCTGCCTTTGGCTATATGATAGGTGGGCCAGCCACCCCTGGGGCCACGTGTCATTCACCTCCTGACCCGTCTCTCACACACACCCTGCTAGTGTATATACTCCCTCCTTTCCGGTTTATAGGGCTTATCTCAAAATTTTAGTTTTTCCATTTCATAAGGCTCAATTTGGTTGTTTTCCATCACATGTTCAGATTCCAAGGTGCATTAAATCATTGCATGCAAGTACTAAGAGAAAATTAACCAATGCATGTAATTTATGCATGCATGCATTGCAATTAATGCATTGGTAAACATACTTTTTTGAGGAAAACAAGAGCATTAATTGGGTGCTTTTGCAAACTACAAAAAGTATTCCACCACTCACCATCTACCTTGGTTGGTGAGAATTTTGAATTGAGCCTTATAAACCGGAAAGGAGGGAGTATAGTGGTTTTCTTTTTCTCTCCATATCAACCATTTTATATTGCATACATGTCATTTAAGAGTGAAATGATGGTTGCTTCTTCCGACTAACTTACTGTGTGATTTGACTGCTCCTTAGTGGCCCCTACACGTACTCCCCCTACATGTATGCAACAGTCACATGTACACATGGACGCAAAAACGCGCGCGACACCCTAATGCATGCATGTCCGAGCACAGGACGGAACACACACGATGACGCTCAAGTGCTCAACCTACACGTGCATGCACACACATGCTCAGTCAGGGTGAGCTAGTGACTGTATGAACACCAGAAATATATATATATATTGAGCATAGTGAGCGTATTATGAAGTCCACTGACCGTTTACAAATATACAGTGACACACAGTGTATTTATCTCGTTTGAAATTAAGCCATGTTAACCGGAGAGGAGGCAGCATGGACTAGCATTACTTTGCTGTGTCCCGTCAACTTGCCGAACGAGGAGAAGGTTGCAGGACGGGAGAAGCTTGCGCGCGGTGGCTCGCAGGACAAGGAGAAACTTTTGACTAATGCAAGCTCTCCCTCGCTTAGGCGGTGGACGTGCAACAGTTAATTCGGTGTCAGATTGCCAGAAGCATACTACACTATACTACTAGGAACCGGATGGAGGAGCGTCTGCACTCTTATTATAATTTTAAAATGTGATAAAGCAATCTTCAACACATTTGGTTCTCTTCGAGGGTTCTCGCATGTGATAATGGAAGTTGATTGCATGGAACACTCGCCACAATTCTCGCTTAATTCTGGCTCATATCCTATTACAAATAGTAGCGCTCAGTAATATTTCCTCTTTTTTTGTTATTCAGCATGTAAACAGGTCAGCAAACCTTGCGGCGCATCTTTCTGCGAACCGTGCTTGCTGCACTTTGAATGTGGCCGAGAGCTGGCTTGATGAAACACCTCGCTTCCTACTTCTTTTTTGGCTTCCTAGTGACCAGTGTCTTGGCTGATCGTCCTAAGAATGCTTATATATGAATAAAGCTCTCTCATTTACCCGCAAAAAGATTAAGCCATATTAACCAGAAAGGAGAGAGTATGGACTAGCACTACTTTTTGGTGTGTCCCGTCAACTCGCAGAACGAGGAGAAGCTTGCAGGACAAGGTGAAGCTCGCTTATGCCTTTTGACTAATGCAACCTACCCTCGATGGACATGCATCAGTCCATTCGGTGTCAGATTGTCAGAGGCATACACTGTAGTACCCAACATGCGGAGTACCATCATTGTTCGACTTCACGAAGGGGCGAAGAGCCAAGCGCAGTACTAGTACACGTACTTGGTTTTGCACCTTCATACTACTCCACCCTTCGTCATAGTTTACATGGCGCGCTTCATTATGATGCATTTCTCTCAATGCATTTTCACCACTAGAGAGACTTTAGACGCGTTTGGTTTAATGCTCAATTAATTAGGGTGTGGTAACCGCAATCAAGTCCATGTACTGTGTTACTACGGAGTGCATGCATGTGTGTACCCGGGGCGGAAGCACTGCATGCATGTGTGTACGCATTATTCCCTCTAGTAATAGATGCTGTGCTATAACTACTAATGCTATTTTTCAGGCCGATCGCTAGTCGCCTTGGTCCCACAGATTTTTTTCTTTTTTCTAAAGCGCGCTGTATAAACAGTGACGGATGGAGTAGTATGAGTGGATTCAAAGAAGAGCGTATTGATGGTTGCTTCTTCAGAGCAACTTATAGTGGGAAAGGTGGGGCTTATGATTTGGCTGCTCATTACTCACTATTAATGCGGCGCAACGACCGGGATGAGTCTCCCATGTGGTTGTGCACTACCCCCTCGGTTCTTAAATATACTCCGGAGTATTTGTATTTCTAAAATATGTTGAAATCTCTGTTAAGACGAATAGAATATTTAGGAACGGAGGGAGTACACATACGAAGCAAAATGAGTGAATCTACACTCTAAAATATGCACGTTTGAAATTTGTAAAAAGACAAATATTTAGGAACGAAGGAGTATAATTTCGTGCATGGCACATGGACCCGGATGATGAAGAGGCTTCTGGCAATGCTATCAAGCTTCCATCATTTGTTTACATAATTGACGTACTATATAAATAATTTTCCAGCGACATGAAATTGTACAATGGTGTGAGCTTTCAGCTTTTGTTTCGCGTGTCTTGCCATCGATGCTCTTTCGGAAACAATAAAAAACTAACTTCCTTGCTAATGCATGTCAATTATTAGCAGATCAGAGCTAATAATTACATCACAACTGAAGACAAAGTTGTGAGAAGGTGTTAAATTAAAATTGATCCATGCTTTCATTGGCAGCAACGTCCCCCAGCTCTGTCTAAATCAACAAGGCATGTTGGGGAAAAAAGTAGTTGTCTGGAGCATGCAACATTCCGATCATTTTGTGCAGTTCCACTAAAATAGAGCTGAGCGTCCGTGTTCCAAAGATATCAAGTGTGATTACGATAATAGAGGACTGCCGATGAAACAATAAACACACAAATAGAAGCCGGTCACCTTTGCGGTCTCTCTTAAGACTAACTAGTTGGAGAAGATTAGGCTCGGAGTTGGATGAGGAGGGTAGAGCAAAACCAATCTCCCTTTGTGCAGTCGCACTGAAATGTAGAGACGTTGCCCGTGTGACATTTTAGTACAACTGCACAAAACACTCTTAAGAAAAAAGTGATTTGTGCAGTTCACCAAAAGGTCGCAATAGCAACGAGGTGAAATGGATAGCCCTATTTGCAAAAAAGAGGTAGAAAGGAAACAATTACTAGCCAATAACAGTTGATGACACATGCGACGACAAAAAAGAAGCATATTCCTTGTCCTAAGGGAAGATAACAACACAGTTGTGTTTGTCTAAAACAGTGTGAGGACGAGAATGCAATATGGAAAGTATGCCGGACGAGCTACGTTTTGGGCAAAGAACTATGGAAGATCCACATGCAGCGACGTGGGAAAACGGGCAGTGGAGCAAGGCCGGAGGGGATACCTGGAGGTCGTCGGGATGTAACTAGGTGAGCGGCGGCGGGCGGAATCTGCGAGCAGGTGGCGTAGGCCCTGCCGCGCTGGAGCTTGGTCAGAGAGAACGGCGTGTACCGTAGATCGGGACGTGCTGCCTCGGCGCCGTCGAACGGAGAAACGATGCATTTCCTTCCTTTCCCCCAGCGGACGGGATGTGGCCGAATTAGTGACCAACGGTGAGAGAGAGAGAGAGAGGCCACCACAATCCCTTTCCCCCGGCGGACGGGATGCAGCCGGATCAGTGACCAACGGTGAGAGAGAAGGCCACCGCACTCCCTTTCCCCCGGCGGACGGGATGCGGCCGGATCAGTGACCAACGGTGTGAGAGAGAGAGAGGCCACCGGAGCCTTGTGTGAGATACTCTGAAGAGCGGACTACCTTTTCCTCCATAAAAATCGTTTTATATTCTGTGTACGTGCCATTGAGCGCTATAACTTTATTTAAAAATAATGCGGCAACGCGTCAAGTCGAACTTTGTTTCGTGCACGCGTGGTACACGACCTCCCTAGGTAAACAACCACTACAGGCGTTCAAATTAGCACGTGGGCTGCCATTTCGTAAAGAAATGAGCTCCACCGTGTACCCGCGCGGGTGTGGCTGGGCACGAAGCGTGAGTACGTGCACGGTGCACCTATTCTCTTCTTGTATACGTACACCACCTACGTGAGGTTGTGTGAGAGGGATACAAACCTAGAGAGATATAGTGTGTGGGTTCTTGAGAGTTTTTTTGGGGGGAGGGTCAATCAAAAAAATTTAACATATGCAATGTGTGTGAAATAGAGTCCTGGATATAACATATATATAGAGGGGGCGATCCACGAGAAGAGAGTGGAGGTATCATCGGCTTGAGGTGTCTGTAGAATCGAAGAGAGGGATGATGATGTGTGTGTGTGTGTGCACGCGCGCACGATCAATAAAGAGTGCCATCGAATTTGTGTGTGCCCACGTCAAAGATATAGAGTGGCTGGCCTACTGGAATGTGAGATGGGACATGTGCAGTTTGTCTCTGTGGCATGGATACCTACCTGCAGCGCTCGACTATCGGTGTGTGGTGGGGGAAGAGGGAGGCCCAATTAACTATAGAGGTACAATGGCTGGTATATGTGTGGAGGAGGAGAGAGGCCTACCTCATGTATTAAGGAGATCGATCTGCCTCATGTATTAAGGGAGATCGATCGGCATCCATGCATATGTGCAGGAGATGAATAAGGTTGGGAGAGAGACAGAGCTAGAGTGTTGGAGGGGGTGGTAGTGGAGTTGCTTCTAACAAATGGTGGGATAGGCTTGCTAGACAAACGGAGGGCACGCCCGCAATATGAATAAGAGAGGAGATGGCTGCTTGTTGTCTGTGCACGTGCGTGTGAGAGACGGGTCAGGAGGCATGCACGAATGATGAGGGAGACGATGTGGCTGTGGTAAGCAGACGTAACTACATAGGAAGATCAATCGCCCTTTGTAAGAGAAAGGAGAGACATAACTTGTGAGGTACGTCGATCGATGGGGGGGGTAGTTAAAGTCGATCTAGGTATATGTTGGGAGATCGATCGGTATACATGCATGTGCGTGTTAGAAGCAAATGAGGCACGAGGAGAAGGATAGAGAGGTAGGGATGCATGTAGGAGGTGGTACGAGAGGCATACTATATCGAGGGGGAGGAGTGTGTGAGTACGAGAACGATGAAAAGAGTGGTGGGAGTGAGGCATGGACGGTGACAAGAGAAGAGGGGAAGCTTGTGTTTGTGCTAGGCACACCTGGCTAGAGAGGCATATTGATCGATGTGTGCCGTAAAGAAGGAGCTGGGGGGCCTACACACACCGTGGGTGAATGACCTAAAGTGAAAACACGAATTTGCGCGATGGAGCTAGAGAATGCCGAGGGAGGGTGAGAGGGATGCGGGCGTGTGCATGCACAAGAGAAAGTTAGCGCTAGCTACAAAGATAAGAGGGTTGTGTGGGTGTAAAAGACGAATAGAGATCATATATACTTCATTATAAAAAGCGAATTCGGATATCTGAAGAATTTATCATAGTGTTTAAAACCGACGGATGTGTGAATATATATAACGGTTCATAGTGTTTAAAACCGACGGATGTGTGAATATATATAACAGTGATAAACATGGTGTGGTTATGAACATGGTATACTACATTTAATATATTTTATCTCTACTCTTATAAAAAATGGAGTTGTTGATGATGGTGTGCCTGCCATCCTGCATTATAGGCCGTCTGATTTATATCAGGCGGATAGCAAGGAAACTTTGATGGTTGAAGTTGGAAACAATCATGATTGTAGATTCTTATTGAAATAGAGAAACGAATTCAAATTTAGTTCGAATTGCAGCGGTAGTATAGACATTTGGAATGCACTAAAATGTTGGTATGAGTAGGTTACATGCATTATACAGCAAGCGAAAAAATTTAATCGGACATAACATGGATTCATACTCCCTCCTTCCATCTACATAGGGAGTAATGAGATTTTTAAGACCGCCTTTGACTATTGACAAGATTAATAGTACATGACATGCACAATGTGAAAATTATATCATTGAAAGAACCTTTCACAGACGAATTTAACGATGTGCTTTGTGTAAGTTGCATGTCATATATCATTGCTCTAATATTTGGTTAAAGTTAGCATCGAAAAACGCATTAGGCCCTATATAGATGGAAGGAGGGAGTAGCTTTGAATAGCATTTGTATAGTAAAACGGGGCAAGACTCTCTCTTTGTGTGGTGTGAATAGTTTTATTTTTTCGTTTTCTTTCTGGTTGAGGGAAGTGCGAATTGATTTGGTACGTACAAGTACAATATTATGACACGTTAGGCTTGTCCCTAAAATTCAACCTGCGTCTTGTTATATCCCGAAAATTCAGACATCGTGCTCCCAAAACTGGCGCCTTCACAACCCGCGCCTTGCTATCCCGAAATTACAACGCGCGCGAAAACTCCCTCCAGCTGCCAAATCCCGACACGCGAAATCCCCCTTCTAACCCTGAGCCAAAAGTGCCGCTAGTTCAAATCGGTGGGGGGTACTTTTGTAACACACCCTACATTTTGGACAAGCGCATTCCTAAGTCATGCTTCACCCCCTCCCATCACCCCCTTTTCGCCATTCGAAATCCCAGGCCGCCATAACCTCTCCGCTCCAGCCGCGAAACCCCACCCTCCTCTATCCGCCACGTCACCGCTGCCCAGCCAGAGCCTTTTCCTCGATGACGTCGTCCACCGTAGCAGCTCGACGTCCCTCGTCCACCTCCCCGGATGAGGATCCATCGTCCATCTCACCGTCCCGCCGGTTCAGCCGCCCCGTCCTCCACCTCCAAGGAGCTGCTCCGACAATCGCCTCGTCTCTCGCGGTTGCTCCATCCCCACAACGCCGCCTTAACCTGCTCCACCGGAACCGCAACATCCTCACCGACTCCTCGGACGAAGTCGAGGCCTACTCGGTGCCACCAAAGAGGTTGTACACTCATCGCATCGCACCCTCTCCTTAACTCGACCTCTTGGCGCCGATGGTGCTCCATCCCGCACCCCCATGGAGCGGCTACCTTGAAGCCGGCGCCGCGGGCGACATCTCCACGGCGGCTCTCCCCTAGTGCGAGGCCCCTTCGGTGGCGGTGTCCATACCAGCCGGATCTGCTGCTGCTGCTCCGGCTCTCGCTCGATCGCTCGCTCGCCTAGCTGCTGCTGCTGCTCTCCCCCTCACTCGTGCTGCTGCTCTGCTCCGATTAAGCCACACTTCAGTCGATTGAATCGACTTTTGGGTTAGTCGATTTTCAGGGGTTGGGGGGGCTCGCCGGAGTTAAGGAAGAACCACCCGCAGCGGGGATGGGGGCTCGCCGGAGAGGTACCCCACTATCTATCTTAGGGTTCAGGGTGGGGTGGGGGTGGGGGGGGGCTAGAGGGCTGGCCGGGGCAGCGGTGGCGGGTTGTTTCGACGCGGTGAGGCGGCGCTGGGGCCGGCGGTTCGGCCGGTGGTGGCTCGCGGCTCAGGGGGGTGTAGGTTGAAGATGAACTGCAGGCCCTCCCTAAACTACATGTCAAGTGCCTCTCTGCTACCATTGCGTTCAGTTTCGATAGTAGCATTCAGATTCCATAGTAAATTTCAGTTTCGATAGTTAAGTTCAGAGTCAATAGTTTTTACCTCATCTATTGTAGTCAGGTGGTTTTTGGTGATGTTAATTTTACATCCATTTTACATCATCTATTGGAAATGCTATTAGAATCCCACTTGAGATTGACGATGTCTGTCTTGTGCTGCTTCAGCCTTGACGTCTTACGGCTCACCGGAGCTGCTCCAATGACAGAACGATCCATCACAACAGAGCAGTGCCCTGGACGCCATCTACAGATTCCTCAGATCTTCCTCCACACCTCCGATAGCCACCTCTGCCTCAATTGCTTCAGCGACCAACCCAATGATGCCGAGGTCGACACGGCTACGGCAAAGAGGTTATACACTTGTTGCATCACTTATTACTATACATTCACGTCGATCCATTAGGGCTATTTTGGTTCAACGGAAAAACATCGATCCACTGGTTGTTACCATCACTCTAAATTTCTGCATGCTCTCCTTACATAATCTCACCATATTTTTTTCGTATGCATGTCAGATATTGTACACAGTCATGCTGAACATGTAGAGAAAAAGAGAAGAGTTTTGTGCGGCAATACAATGTCATGCAGACATTGCTCCACGGTGGGTTCAATGGCAAACCCTCCCCACCCCTCTCCAGATTGTAATCCAGAGGAAGATATCTGTTCTGAGGTGGATTCGGACGCCGCTGACCACTCCTATTTACCCCCCAAGGTGTTTGCTCTACCTTGGCATGATGATGTTAGTCATATCATGCATATGTTGCCTTGCAGTGCCTACTTTTGACATCATATATGTCATCTGCTTAGTTTAGACATGTTCTGTAATGCCACCTGTTTAGTTTCTATATCATATATGGGAATTATGTAGTCTCATGTCTTTTAGCCAGCCATAATATATGTGAAATGTGCAATGCCATCCTGTTTAACCAGGCATCATATATTTGAATGATATCTTGCCCATCCTTTTCTTCATTACATTTCCATTTGTCGACAATGTTTGTACATTAAACTACTCTTCCTGTGAATCAGCCATTTGGGAGGGAGATGGAAAAATCTGGAGTGAAAACAAGGCCTTTAGAGCAGACAGTGCTACCTGTTGAAGCAGATCTCTTGTTGGGTCCCGATAGCTCCTCAGAGATGGATCCAGAGACAGATGACCAGTCCTATTCCCCCACTGAGGTGTATGCTCTAACTTGGCATGGTTATACTGCTCATATCATGCATACAGTGTCTTGCATTGCATAGTTTAGACATCATATACACAATATTCAACACCATGTTCTTAGTTCAGACATCATATCGAATGCCCTCTGTTTAGCATATAAATCATATATGTGAATTAAATGAGGCGATCCTGATTACTTAGATAACATGTAGGTGAATTATGTCAGGTGATCCTGTTTAGTTATTCATCATATCTTTGAATTATGTTATGCTATGCTATCCAGTTTAGATAGACATCATATATGTGAAATTATGTCATGCTATCCGTTTTAGTTAAACAATATACATGTCAACTATTTCATGCCCTCTTTTTTCCACACTATCTATTGCATCTGTCTCTCATACAATGTCTGTACATTCAACTATGTTTCCTGTTTATCAGCCATTTGAATTGGAGCGGGTGATGCCAGTATCTAGCGGACTAAAAACACGGTCTTCAAATAAAACAGTGCTACCTCTTGGTGGAGATAGCACCCCGGTTGTACATGCACAAGAACCAGCCCTACCACACATAACCCAAACTCTCGCAGATTGTACCCCTACTACGATGGACAGAGAACCAGCTTCACCCAATCTAACCCCAACCCCAGCCGATAGTAACCCAGTTCCTGTTGACACAACACCATCTCCACCACAGAGCTCCCAAACAAGAGCAGTTAGTAAGGCAGCTCTAGTGCCCAAAGGGCCAGTACTATCACGGCGAACCCGAACTCCACCAGTTAGTACGCCTATTCATGTGGAGGAAGCACAACCAGCTAGTCGTAGTTTAGCATCTATCGCATTTGATGTTGTTAAATCGTATGTGCGTATCTTCCCATCTTGGAAATATTATACTGAAGATGAAGGAAAATGCCAGTTACAGGTGTTTGTCCAGGAGTTATGTGTAAGTAATGTTATTCATGGCAATTACTTTGCTTTGTCCCATACATCCTACCTCCATGATGGTTATAATACAACAAATTTTCCCATTTTTCTCTATAGAGAAGGACCGATTTGGAAACTCAGGATGAGGTAACCTGTGCTAATACCTCTGATATCTTCAAGAATGCTTGGTGGCAGTATCGGAATTACCTGAAGAAAACGTACTTCACCGGCAAAGAAACTCATCAAATTCCCTTACGTTCTCCTGAGACACATTTACTGGACGATGACTGGGAACGCCTTGTTCTGTACTGGTCCCGAACCAAGAATGTGGTAAGGTCTATGAGCTCATGTTCTATTTTTAAGTATTATATTCTTGCGTCTTACTGTACTCTGTTCATGTAGAACAAGTGCCTAAACCTGAAGAACAACTGTTCTAATTTAAGATTCCATTGCTACCATATGACATAGATATATGTTTGTTTGATGCTTTTATTATGTACTAGTACTTGGCAATAGAAGACTTGGTAGTTTAATCCTGTCCACCTTACTAATGAACTGGTTCACCGAAATGAGTTTCATATACTAGTACATGCTAAACTTGTTATGTGTCTGCTTGTTTCTTCTTTTAGAATGCTGACAGAATATTGGGGAAGAGTGCCTTATTAAGCAACGGTAAATGAAGTAATGCAGATAAGGTTTAGGATAGTGACACATCCTATCTTGGTTTAGTGTTGGAGTTACTGGCCACTACCGCTTGCACAAGCTATTCAAACTCACTATCTGAATCAGTTCGGTTTGTTGAGTCTCAACTACAAGCTGAAAGACATCGATCAGCTGTGCTGCGACAAGAAGCGGAAGGACTGCGGAAGTCCCTGGAGCATTCAGATGCATACTTTCTGGTGCAACAGCAAGCGTTGGAGGATTTTAGCGCCAAACATGACAAAGCTAATCAACTTGCTAAGCTTATTGCCAGCATGGTGGATACCCAGGATAATGTTTCTTGAGCTCTTCTGAAGTTGTTTCAGTTATGCTCTTGTTTTGCTGCCGCGTTTATTTGCACCGGTGGACAATTTTGACGGCCAGTGTATATGATATGCTGCTTTGTTCCCTATATTTGCACTGGTGGCGAACTTTGATGCCCAGTGGATGTAATATGTGTAATAGCCGTGATAGCCTAGCGTTAGTTGCTTGCTTATTTATTTCCTTGTTGTCTTGTTTATTTGTTTGCTTGTAGTCATTGCAGTTCTTTTTCCGCGGTTAACTAGTGGCTGCAATAACCTATTTTTCAAAACTAGGCCACAATAACCATGGGCTAATATTTACTGTAGTGACACTGGGCCTCCTACGGGCCGTAGAAACAGTGGGCCTTTTACGGGCCGTAGAAACAGTAGGCTTTCTACGGGCCGTAGAAACAATGGGCCTTCTATGGGCCGTATCATCAATGGGCCTTATACGGGCTGTATGATCGATTGGCCAAACATGGGCCAATAATAGGCCGCATTATGGCCGTAAACGATCTAGAGTTGGAATCGTCCGTTCATGGGCCGACCGTAACGGGCCATCCTTAATAGGCCGTATTTTATGACGCTATGAAAACGGCCCAATGTATTAACGGACCACAAACGGGCCGACTGTAACCACAGGCTAAATTTGGCCCACAAGCAAAAAATGACAGTAACGGGCCGTAAGTAAACGAATGCTGGAAATGAGCCCAAGAATAAATGGGCTCTGAGAAGGCCGAAAGATAACATGGGCTAGAAACGGCCCAATGGAATAACGGGCCGTTAATGGGTATAAAGTGATACACTATTCATTACGGGCCAGTTTCACCACGGGCCGTTAATGGGTGTAAAGTGATACACTGTTCATTACGGGCCAGTTTCACCACGGGCCGTTAATAGGCCAAGAGTTACATAGGACCTCATATGGGCCGAAAGACATCATGGGCCATACATGGGCCAAAAGTGAAAACGGGCTGGAATCATATTGGATGGCCCAGATGATGCTACTGGGCCTAATTCGGATAGGGCATAACGGGCCTTGGGTTAGCGGGCTGTAAATGGGCTATATGCGAACAGGCCATTAACAGGCTTTCCATGGGCCGGCCCGCCAGCTTTTGACCAAGTCAAACGGGCCGGCCTTTTCACAGGAATGGGCCTCTGTTGGGCCATGCCACGTGTCAACGTATCATAGGCGCCTATCTGACCAATTGACGAACTGACACGTGTTTCGTCCGGCCAATAAGAATTTTACACGTGGAAATTTCCCATTGGTCGGGGCTGTTAACGGGTTATCGGATCAAAAACACGACCCGATAGCTTAACAGCATTCCATTATGGTGGATGCCACGTGTCGGTCACCCTTGACGAAAGCACTTCTGTGACGCGCGATTTATCGTCATGGAAGTGGACACTTCCGTGATGATAATTTTGGTAATGTCATGGAACACTTCTACGACAGCACAGGTATGACTATCTTGGTTCTGTCATAAATTTGTCATGGATGTACATGCATGACAAAAAAAGCGACCTACTGTGACAAACACGTATCATCACGGAAGTGTATTTTTTTGTAGTGTCATAAAATCCTACATAAAACTTGTAGATCACTGAATATGATATGTTTGATTCCTTGCAAAAGTTTTGCGATATAAAGATGGTGATATTAGAGTCTTGCTAGTGGGTAGTTGTGGATTAGTAGAAATACTTGTGTTGAGGTTTGTGATTCCCGTAGCATGCACATATGGTGAACCGCTATGTGATGAAGTCAGAGCATGATTTATTGATTGATTGTCTTCCTTATGAGTGGCGGTCGGGGACGAGTGATGGTCTTTTCCTACCAATCTATCCCCCTAGGAGCATGCACGTAGTACTTTGTTTCGATAGCTAATAGACTTCTGCAATAAGTATGTGAGTTCTTTATGACTAATGTTGAGTCCATGGATTATACGCACTCTCACCCTTCCATCATTGCTAGCCTCTCTAGTACCGCACAACTTTCGCCGGTACCATAAACCCACCATATACCTTCCTCAAAACAGCCACCATACCTACCTATCATGGCATTTCCATAGCCATTCCGAGATATATTGCCATGCAACTTCCATCATCATCATATACATGACTTGAGCATTCATTGTCATATTGCTTTGCATGATCGTAAGATAGCTAGCATGATGTTTTCATGGCTTGTCCGCTTTTTCATGTCATTGCTACGCTAGATCATTGCACATCCCGATACACCGCCGAAGGCATTCATATAGAGTCATATCTTTGTTCTAGTATCGAGTTGTAATATTAAGTTGTAAGTAAATAGAAGTGTGATGATCATCATTATTAGAGCATTGCCCCAGTGAGGAAAGGATGACGGAGACTATGATTATCCCATAAGTCGGGATGAGACTCCGGACGAAAAAATAGTAAAAAAGAGAAAGGCCAAAAAAGGGGAGGCAAAAAAAACCAAAAAAATGAGAGAAAAAGAGAGAAGGGGCAATGTTACTATCCTTTTACCACACTTGTGCTTCAGAGTAGCACCATGTTCTTCATATAGAGAGTCTCTTGAGTTATCACTTTCATATACTAGTGGGAATTTTCATTATAGAACTTGGCTTGTATATTCTGATGATGGGCTTCCTCAAAGGCCCGAGGTCTTCATGAGCAAGCAAGTTGGATGCACACCCACTTAGTTTCCAGTCTGAGCTTTCATACACTTATGACTCTTAGTGCATCCGTTGCATGGCAATCCCTACTCACTCACATTGATATCTATTGATGGGCATCTCCATAGCCCGTTGATACGCCTAGTTGATGTGAGACTATCTTCTACTTTTTTGTCTTCTCCACAACCACCATTCTATTCCACCTGTAGTGCTATGTCCATGGCTCATGCTCATGTATTGCGTGAAAGTTGAAAAGGTTTGAGAACGTAAAAAGTATGAAACAATTGCTTGGCTTGTCATCGGGGTTGTGCATGATGTGAATATTTTGTGTGGTGAAGATGGAGCATAGCCAGACTATATGATTTTGTAGGGATAACTTTCTTTGGCCATGTTATTTTGAAAAGACAAAATTGCTTTATTAGTAGGCTTGAAGTATTATTGTTTTATGTCAAATAATAGACTATTGCTTTGAATCACTCGTATCTTAATATTCATGCCATGATTAGATATGTGATCAAGATTATGCTAGGTAGCATTCCACATAAAAAATTATCTTTTTTATCATTTACCTACTCGAGGACGAGCAGTAATTAAGCTTGGGGATGCTGATACGTCTCCGTCGTATCTATAATTTTTGATTGTTCCATGCCAATATTCTACAACTTTCATATACTTTTGGCAACTTTTTATACTATTTTTGGGACTAACATATTGATCCAATGCCCAATGCCAGTTCCTGTTTGTTGCATGTTTTTCGTTTCGCAGAATATCCATATCAAACGGAGTCCAAACGGGATAAAAACTGACGGAGATTTTTTTGGAATATATGTGATTTTTGGGAAGAAAAATCCACGCGAGACGATGCCCGAGGAGGCCACGAGGCACGAGGCGCGCCCCAGGGGGGCAGGCGCGCCCCTGACCCTCGTGGCCACCCCGTAAGGCGGTTTGTGCCCTTCTTTCACCGCAAGAAAGCTAATATCCGGATAGAGATCGTGTTAAAATTTCAGCCCAATCGGAGTTACGGATCTCTGGGAATATAAGAAATGGTGAAGGGCAGAATCAGAGAACGATGAAACAGAGAGAGAGAGAGAGACATATCCAATCTCGGAGGGGCTCTCGCCCCTCCCATGCCATGGGGACCAAGGACCAGAGGGGAAACCTTTCTCCCATCTAGGGAGGAGGTCAAGGAAGAATAAGGAGGGGGGCTCTCTCCCCCTCGCTCCCGGTGGCACCGGAGTGCCACCGGGGGCCATCATCATCACCACAATCTTCACCAACAACTTCACTGCCATCATCACCAACTCTTCCCCCTTTATGCAGCGGTGTAACCTCTCTCTTACCCACTGTAATCTCTACTTAAACATGGTGCTCAACGCTATATATTATTTACCAATAATGTATGGCTATCCTATGATGTTTGAGTAGATCCGTTTTGTCCTATAGGTTATTTGATGATCAAGATTGGTTTGAGTTGCATGTTTTATTATTGGTGCTATCCTATGGTGCTCTCCGTGGCGCAAGCGTGAGGGATTCCCACTGTAGGGTTTGCAATATGTTCATGATTTGCTTATGGTGGGTGGCGTGAGTAACAGAAGCACAGACCCGAGTAAGTAGGTTGTTTGCGTATGGGATAAAGAGGACTTGATACTTTAATGCTATGATTAGGTTTTACCTTAATGATCTTTAGTAGTTGCAGACGCTTGCTAGAGTTCCAATGATAAGTGCATATGATCCAAGTAGAGAAAGTATGTTAGCTTAAGCCTCTCCCTCATATAAAATTGCAATAATGATTACCGGTCTAGTTATCGATTGCCTAGGGACAAATAACTTTCTCGTAACAAAAAGCTCTTTACTAAAACTAATTTAGTTGTGTCTTTATCTAAACAGCCCCTACTTTTTATTTACGTAATCTTTATTATCTTGCAAACCTATCCAAAAACACCTAGAAAGTACTTCTAGTTTCATACTTGTTCTAGGTAAAGCGAACGCTAAGCGTGCGTAGAGTTGTATCGGTGGTCGATAGAACTTGAGGGAATATTTGTTCTACCTTTAGCTCCTCGTTGGGTTCGACACTCTTACTTATCGAAAGAGGCTACAATTGATCCCCTATACTTGTGGATTATCAGGCTCCACAACTAAGTCCTTCCATGAGGACATCTGTCGTGACACTTTCACGACAGTTGGCAACCACCATGGGGCCAGCGCACGGTGGTTTTGAGTTCTTAAAGGGCAGCTTCAAAGGGATCAAAGGATACATTGTGGGCCGGATGACCAAGAGTCGTCGCGGCAAGCTTTACATCGACGATGCGGGCTGGGGCCCTGAGGCCGGCTCAATTGAGTATGGGTACCGGGTCCCCTTCGGCGGAATTCACATCTTCATCGGCAGGATTGGCGAGCTGGGCCCTGAGCCGGACATCTGCACTAACATCATCAAGATTGCTTAGTGTGCACGATCCGCCCGGGCTTAGCCCGCCGTAAGGTATGTGTCGTGGAATTGTCACGGCAGATGTCCTAGCAGAAGGACTTAGTCGTAGGGCCATCGCAACTAGGAAGCTTAAATGGGTTAATCAGGACAAAGGACACGAGAGGTTTTATACTAGTTCGGCCCCTTACGATGAAGGTAAAAGCCTACGTCTAGTTGTGTTGATATTGCTGGGGTTTCGATCACCAAGAGGCTAGTTTGCCGGCTTGGTTATCGATCTCTTGTTTCTTGCCCTAAGCCGCCACCGGGTCGTCCCCTTATATACATGAGTTGTCGCCTGGTGTCCTACAGAGTCCCGGCCGGCTCATAAAACGTGTCTGGCTCGGTGACTTCTTTTACATGCCTTTCTTTACAAGTCTTTCCTTACATACGGTGGTTTACAATATTGGGCTTTAAGCCGCCTTTAGGCCTTTAGGCCTTCTATAAGGTTTAATAAACTATCGCCTTGAATGTTTACTGGGCTTCCTTTGTGACCCGCCATTGGGGCTGACCCGGCCCCTCCTGGGCGGGTCATAACTGATAGCTATATCCCCAACATTAGGCCCCAAGTTGACTTTGAACTTTGTTCTTTGTCAATCTGCAACACTTAGATAAAATCCATCTTCTTCTCTCTAGAAAAAATTTCGTGACCCACCATGACATCATCTTCTGAAAACACAAAAAACTGTTATGACGTCATCCTCAACGGATCTTCATCTTTTAATGTCTTCCGAGAATCGAGGCGTCTGTTTAGTTGGATAGCCATTATCGTGTCTTCGTTGATTCCCGCGCCTGCCTGTTTACTTATCCCTTATAAATAGGCACGCCCCGGTCTTCCCATTCTTCTCTCTTCTTCGTCTTCTTCCTCTCGCAACTCCCGCTGCTGCTCGAGCCCCGCTGCCATCGCAGAGCATCTCGTCGTCGTCCTTGGCCGCTGCATCAACCAGAGTCGGTTCAGATAACAGTGGCGACCTTCCGTGGAGGATCCATGGCCGTAAGCTTTCACCCTCCTATTCTTCAGATCCGCATTTAGGGCTTCTAGGTTTTCCGCATGTTCTTCGTAGTTCTTCGCGGTTCTTCGTAGTTCTTCCACTGCCGCCTCTTCTTGATCCAAAAAGAGATACATGCTTGTGCGGTAGCTGTTTGGTGCCTACTCTTGATATTAGTAGATCCCTTTTTCTGGTACAAAGACCGCATTAGGACTGATGTATTCATCTATGCTATATTTTTAGGTCTAGAATTTTTTTCATTTTGAACTGCCATTTGATCCATAATAATATCCAGAAGTTAAGAAACTTGTTTGTCTCAACACTTAACCAATTCTGTCGCTGGTATTTCTCAAATGTCTGTAGTCATGGCGGCTTACGGTGCCGGCTTACTTTTCCTTATATGACATTAGCCCTTACTTAAGCCGCCATTACTCCCCTGTACCATTATCACTTAATTTAACCATTATCATTGAATTTAACCAACATGTTGCTTTCCTTTCAGTTCGTTTTTGAACATCATGCCATCCAAATCACCGACTGTCTGCAACTGGGTTCCCTCACCCGTGACTGAGGACAATTTGAAGGAGTTCTTCTCCATAGGATTTTTGCCAGGAAAAATGTCATGTCTTATCATGCACCTTGTCACAGCCCTAGAGTACCTGAGTGAAATAGTTGCATCTGCACTCATGCATCATGTCTAAAATTTCTGAAAGTTGAATTGAGGTTTGTTGAAACCCTCAGAAACCAGTTCAAAAATAATCAACATTAAAATGTCTTCAAAGAAGTCCAAGAAAATGTTCCTCTTAGTCTCTGAAAATATTGGCAAGAGGTAAAATTCAAACCAATGTTTTTGGTATCTCAGAAACATTTATTTTGGGCCTTTGAATTAATTCAATAACTATTTGCATTGGATATATATTCTTTATATAATTAATATATGTCCAATAATTCTGGAACATTTTATGTGGTTTGTGATATTTTAGTTCTAGCCACATAATTATTTTCAGGATTTTATAAAATGGTTTGGTGTTAAAACTAAACCCAAAACAATTGTAGAAAAATAGAAAACAAAAACAATTTAGAAAACAGAGAAGAGAGAGAGCTTACCTGGGCCACTGCTGGCCCGGCACTGTGCCGGCCCAGCCGACTGGCCAGCGCCAGTCACCCCCTACCTCGCGCCAGAAGGCAGGGGCGCGTGCTCGCCGCACGCCGGCCACGCGACGGCCACCTCCTGCCTCCCTACCTGCCTCCTCGTCGCTCTGGCCCTCCCTCGCGACGCCACGCATCCCCGACCTCTCTTGCACTCTCCCTCGCCCTCATCCCCTCCTCTGTCTCTCTCACGCGCACGGCCGAACGCCACCATTGCCGCCGCCTGCAGTTGCTGCGGCCAGAGCCACCTACGAGCCTCTCCGACGCGCCCCCGAGCTCCGTCGTGACGCCCCGGTCCTCTCCGCCGAGCCACATGACGCCGGACGTCCTGGAGCGCCATCATCGACACCATCGCCGTCCTCTGCCCCGACGATCGCCGCCCTTCGATTCGTTGCGTCCGACGCTTCCCCGACCCCGCAGGGCTTCTCTACGAGTCCTCAGTGAGCTGCTCTTTCGTTCGCCCTTCTCCCCGTCGCCTCGCACGTTCCCTAGCGTTAGCACCGCCGTGCCCGAAGCTCACCCCCGCCCAGCCATGTCGCTGCCATGGCCACCGTCACCTAGAGCCGCAACTGAGCGCACCACCGTGCTCAGCATGTCTTCGCGCAACCGTAGCCATCCCCAGATCCTCCTGCCTTGCACCGTAGCGCCGAACCCGTCGTTGCCCGAGCCCCGGCCGCCGCCACGAGCTCAACTCCGATGAGCTCACTCCACCGCAGCCTCTGTCGCTTGCTCCAATGGATGCGCGAGAGTGCCAGCGCTCTGTATGTGGTCTCGGCCGCTAATTTGGTCGCCGAAGGGCAAAATCCGAGCCCCTCCGTCGTCTCGGCCTCGCCGGCGACTCAACGCCGGCAAGGTTGACCCTTGTTTGACCTCCCCGGCGTCCTGACATGTGGGCCCGAGCCCCTGTTTAATTAGTGCTAGGTAATTAGTGTTAATTAACTTAGTTAACTAGATGAGCCACTGACATGCGGGCCCAGCCCTAGATTAGTTAAGTTAATCACCTACTTAGCACTAAAAGGCACTGTTAGTTAGATGTGACGCTGACACGCGGTTCAGGTTTGACCTGGACCGGGCCTGTTGACCTGCTGACGTCGACATGACCTAATGCTGACGCAGTATTTCTTTTCTGGATTTAATTTAATTCAGGAAATTCCAGGAAATGTTTAAAACTTTAAAAATTCATAGAAAATCAACCGTAGCTCAGAATGAAATAATTTATATATGAAAAATTATCAGAAAAATCCAAGGAATCTGTTTATGGAATTTTCATGCATGTTAGAACAACCTATGGCTGCTGTTTAGGCCAATTCATATAAATGGAATTTAAACTCTCACATATGGAGTTTGAATTTGAACCTAGGGTTCAAACCAACTCCATTTAACATGTTCCTAGTTGCATTAACTCAAACCACAACATATTGACATGTCATGATCATGCATCATATTGTGCATTGCATTGATTGTGTTTCTTTCTCTGTTGCCGGTATTTGTCCCCTCTCGATAGACGTGGTTTCGACAATGAGATCGATGACACCGATGAAGAACTATATTATCTTCAGGAGTGCCAGGCAAGCAAAACCCCCTTGTTCATTCTGGTCCAATCCCACTCTCTCGCTCCTGCTCTCTTTTACTGCATTAGGACAACAACGATTCAACTATTACTTGCTGCGGTAGTTGAACCTTTACCCTATGCATGACCTGTCATTGCCACAGTAAATAGATGAAACCCACTAGCATGAGTAGGACTTGTTTGAGCCCTAATGTGCCTACTCATTCATGCTTGTTTGTCATGCCTGCTATTGCTTAGAGTTGTGTCAGGTCTGATTCATCGGGGATGAATTGGAACAGTGATGAACATGTCCTACTGTGTGTGAGCTAAGTGTGTGAACACGATTTGGTAAAGGTAGCGGTGAGAGGCCATGTAGGAGTACATGGTGGGTTGTCTCATTGAAACCGTTCTTAGGAACTGAGTTCTGTGTTTGTGATCCATGACCAGCTAGTACCACGCATTGGGCCCGAAACCAATGGACCCACTCGACTTATTAACTGCCCTTGTCCTCTGTCCAGGAGTTGCAACTAGTTTCTGGTGTTTGTAGGATATGTGTTGGCAGCCGTGCATAGCGCTGATCCTAGGGGTGGGCTATGATGCGATAGATACATCGTGGCACGGTGTACCGGGCGCCCGTTTGGTGTCTCGGGAACCCCGCACACATCGTTTGGGGTTGTGAGCGAAACTCCGGCCGGATCTCCTCGCGGATGGAACCTGAATAGACGATAAACCTGGACTAGAGACTCGTGTGGTTAGTCAGGTTGTGGCCGACTCCCTCGCCAGGCTTCCGCTTGAAGGTTGCCGAGATACACAACGTGTACATGGTGGTAAGTGGCGAGAGTGTGTGTGAAGAAGTACACCCCTGCAGGGTTATAAATGATCTATTCGAATAGCCGTGTCCGCGGTAAAGGACTTCTGGGTTGCCTATAATAGTTCATAGACAAGTGAAAGTGGATACTGTAAAACTCGCAAGATAAGTGTGAGTGCTATGGATGGCCTTCTCGTAGGGAGACGGGAGCGGACCCATAGTGGAGTATTGAATGGTGAATATGTGGACTCGTGTGCGCCACCTCAAAAGAGTTGCTTGCAGTCGTAGTTCAGGTTAGCCACTAAGTCAAAGCTAGCTTGCTGCAGTCAAACTCCACCACCTCCCTTGTTGATACCGATGCATATGTAGCTAGTTCTGATGTAAGTCTTGCTGAGTACCTTTGTACTCACATTTGCTTAATTTATGTTTTGCAGAGAGACTTCAGTCTCGCTAGTAGTTCCGCATGGACTTCGATGTTTAGCTTGATACCTCAGCTACGATCTTGTGCCCTCGGCAGGATCTGGTAGATAGTCGGGCTTCTTAGCCTTTTTCATTTGTAGATGTCTGTACTCAGACATGTTAAGCTTCCGCTTGTGCCTTGATTTGTATGCTATGATTGTTGGGTCATGATACCCATGTTTGTAATATCTCGCTCCTCGGAGCCTAATGAATAAATACTTGAGTTGTAGGGTTATGTTGTGATGCCTTGTTGTATTTACACATATCGAGCATATTGTGTGTATGATTGAAATGCTTGGTATGTGTGGGATCTGACAATCTAGTTGTTTATTCTTGGCAGCCTCTCTTATGGGGAAATGTAGTCTAGTGCTTCCATGAGCCATAGCAGTCCGCTACAGCCCGGTTCACCGGAGTCCTGTTAGCCCAACACTACTGCTCAGGACACTTGACTGGCCGGCATGTGTTTCACTTCGTTCCTGTGTCTGTCCCTTCGGGGAAATGTCACGCGGTGACATCCGGAGTCCTGCCTAGCCTGCTATAGCCCGGGTTCCCGGAGTCCTGTTAGCCCAGTGCTACAGCCCGGATTCACACGCTGCTGACCGACATGCTCGATGTGATTCATGTATGCCTGTTCCCATAGGTTAGTGCCGCTTTGGGTTCAGGACTAGCCATGTTGGCCCGGGTTCTCTGTCATATCGATGCTAGAGACACCATCATATACGTGAGACAAAAGGCGCAAACGGTCCTAGGCCTTGGTAAGGCGACACCCGTGGGGATACCGTGCGTGAGGCCGCAATGTGATATGAGGTGTTACCGGCTAGATCGATGTGACTTGGAATCGGTGTCTTGACAACTTTGGTATCAGAGCCTGACTGCCTGTAGGATTACCAAGCCAAGCTGGTTGAAGTCGTGTCTAGAAATGCTTTAGTTATGTAAGGGAATTGATTGTGGAAGGGAACGTAAGGCTCGTTTTACTCCTTTACCCTATGGCCTTCTAATCTGAGTCATCCTCTTCTCTTCTACGGGGATTAAGAACTAGGCTTCTCATCTTTCTATCAGGATCACGTGTTACTAATCCGTAGACTCTTAGGATTGTTGAATTCAAGTCTCAGTTCAGTTTCTATTACTTCTGTATGTTCATAGCTGGCCTCAGAACCTTGATATTGTGATGTTGAGTGGTCATGCCACTATTTTGCAGGATGTCTCAAATATTTTTGAGCATTTACAACCGTTATGTTGTCCGAGTCATCCCAGGTTTCTAAGTAGTCTGATGCATTTGCAAACCCCTTCCTCCTGTTCCTGATGTCCATTTGGGCCAGATTAATCACACTACCGATCAGTTGAGGTACTCTATTGCCTAGACATATATGTTGGAGCTATTATTATGACCCTAGGTGTTTTAGGGAGTCACCTAGTAATCTAGCCATGTTTTGTGTTCCGGTGTGATGATTCTGGCCATCATTCTTGAAAGCATCCCGTGATGCCATTTAGTAGTAGACATTCTTTTCCTGGGTTTTTGAACCCGAGATTCACCCTACTTCATGTCGTTAGTATTTGCTAGTTCCCTTAAGATATTAGTAACCTTTGCGATAGTCCTCGAGATCCGTGGTATTTCCTTCTTCCAAATACCATGAACCATTAAGGAAGAAGTTCTTTGAACCAAAAGATCACTATTAGAGTACTCCTGAGGAGTTCTCCATTCATAATTGTGATTCTGCCAGTTCTACCTTTCTGCATGGGTTATCCGGAAGAAAAATGTTGAACTCGTTCGAATACTAACCCGTGAATCCACAACTCAAAATGTTATATGCTCCTTGAGTTGTCCATTCTTAGATGTATTCCGACCATCATCTATAAATTGATAGTCAGGAATAGTTGTGCATTCGTGTTCACCGATGCCTATTATTCTTGTGGTCCGTCAAGCCATTCTATTTCAGAATGACTAGGAGAAACAAACTCCAGTACCTCATCCATATCCAGGATTGGGTCAAAGTAGTTGTGTTCTGCAGATCAAATGCCCATCCAGCTTTTGCTCTGTTCTACCCTGGAGTATTACCCCTTTTATGTCAGGATTGTCATGAGAATTGCACCCTCTCTCATGAATTCTTGACGCAGTGATACTTCTTACCATCATTTTTCATTCCTTGGTTCCGTGTTGTCGCAACCGGAATGCCAGCAAGTGAACCATGATGTGTGAAATCAATACTCCTAGCAACTAGTTGCTAGGTAGCTAATGGACAATAATTTCTTTCTTAGCGTGTTGGTTACTGAATCATCATCCTAAGATTGATCGTGCTACCTAGTCCATTTTTCCTGGTGCACTCTTCGATCAATGAGTTAGGATTGTGTCAGTTCCTCGCTCTTTTGATCATATCGTCTTACTCTGAAAAGCAAGATTGTTCCCGAGCTTAGAAACATATCGGTGGTTCGTGATTTTCTAAATTTTTCCTCAGAAGTATCACCAGGTTGCCCCCTGACTGTTATGTTGAGCTCGTGATCAAGTTGGTTTCTTGGAAACCACCCCTTCTCCAAGAATCTGTGCTGGATACCCTGAGCTAGTTGGTTAAGCTGAACAACAACTTGGAGAGTTGGAAGATGAAAGCTCGTCCGGCTCAGTTCATTCCAAAGGGTTATCCTTGTGTGTGTGTGTGTGTGTTGAAGAGAGATGATATTTTCATCGATTGTTCCTTGGGATCGGTTGTTGAATCTATCATCTTGTCCAAACCTTGATTTGAGTGTGGGCTATCGTCAAGTCAAATGAGAACCAATGATGTTCATAATGTTGTCTTACTCGTGGTTATTTCCTCGAGCATACACCGTTATATCTTTTGGGTCTAACCAATGCTATCACCTTGTTCACATAATGGTGGAATTCCAGTGATATGAAAAATTCCGATGAGTTGTGTTGAGCCCATCAGCAGCATCTTGTCTCCACCATGATTCGTTTAAACATGAAGCTAGTGTTGGAAACATTGTAAACAATGCCTTCATGTTCTATTCATGAAGCATATGTTTGGATGAAAGTAGCGACTTATTCTAAGTTCACGTGCAATCGATGTAAGTTGCCGCCGTGAATTCAAGAAAGTCAATGTTGCTTCCTCTAGAACCATCCCAAGTCAGTTATGCATGTGTGAAGTATACACTGGTTTGCGAGACTAGCTACCTCCACTCCATGTGTAATTCCTAACACCCCAAGCCACTGATTGACTTGTTCAAGGAAAAGAAGTCTAGCGCGCGTAAAGACTTCGAAATCTTTGATGATGGATCCTAACCTGAACTCGATAGTGTTTTATTGTAAGACTACTACGTGGTCATGCTTGTCTTGGACAGCGTGTTCACAGGTTTGTAGCAGAACCAGCTCGTGTTTTGGAGCATGCTATCGTAGCTCATTTTCCTGAGAATCCCGCAACGTCATCTCTTCGGTTAGTGTTGCAAATTTTCTTTTCCAGACATGTTGTTTGAAATGTCCTGTTACCAACCAAATCTGAATCTCAAACAGAGATGATGGTTGGAACTAGTCCAAGATCTATGATGTAGGTTCCAACAAGGTTGATGACGGCCGACACACCTAGTCGGAAGATCTATCATTGTAGTATCTTGATTGAGCTATTTGACCATCTTCTCCATGAGGATTTAGTGCAACATATTCTATAAGTTGTTCCTTACGGATCCTTGTACTCCCAGTTTCTTCGATTATGCTATAACCATCCAAACGGTGGAATCACTCTCATTGAGTTATTCCCAGTTACCAGAATCATTCCCAGCATTTGCATTTTGTTCCTAGCTTGCACCGCCATTGTGCCAATTCCCATGAGCTGCCCTCTCAGTAATTGTTGTTAGGATCATTTTCAAAAGTGGTCTTGTCATGGGTCCCATCCATTTCCGGTGATAAGAAAAAGTCATCCATTGCGTTGTCTTCAACAAGGTAGTCCACATCATCCATTCTGGTATGGGTATGCCATTCGTTCGAATTCGTTCACACGATCATTTGTGATTGCCTTAGGCTGGTATAAAGAGTTTCAATGATCTATGGATCAAAAGTAATTCTTTTTGCCACTTAAGGGAATATTTTTGCGAGTCACCTTCCTTAAGATGTCTCGATGCGGTATCATGGCAACTCAACTCCTCGCTACGTTGACAACCGTTCACCACCCTCTTAAGTGTGGAATTGTTGTCTATGCAGTGAACCTTCGTCATCTGTTACACTCCATTCCTCTGGATGTATGTTTCATGTATCAGCTCGAGAGATGTTTCAATGTCTCATTCCGTGAGTTGAGCAACAGTTGCTCGATTTTCGAAAGATTGATTCTTCCAGGGTTTTTCCTTTCTCCTCATTGTCATGTTAGTTGGAGTTCCCAGAGCAAGACTTCGAGACAAAGATGGTGATCGAATCAACGTTCTTATGAGATGCAACCTGGATTGAGAAGATTGTGTTAGTTGGTGCCCCCTCTGTCTTCTTACCTCATGACCTGAATCTCGGGATGAGATTCTTGTTTAGTAGGGGTGAGTTGTCACAGCCCTAGAGTACCTGAGTGAAATAGTTGCATCTGCACTCATGCATCATGTCTAAAATTTCTGAAAGTTGAATTGAGGTTTGTTGAAACCCTCAGAAACCAGTTCAAAAATAATCAACATTAAAATGTCTTCAAAGAAGTCCAAGAAAATGTTCCTCTTAGTCTCTGAAAATATTGGCAAGAGGTAAAATTCAAACCAATGTTTTTGGTATCTCAGAAACATTTATTTTGGGCCTTTTAATTAATTCAATAACTATTTTCATTGGATATATATTCTTTATATAATTAATATATGTCCAATAATTCTGGAACATTTTATGTGATTTGGGATATTTTAGTTCTAGCCACATAATTATTTTTAGGATTTTATAAAATGGTTTGGTGTTAAAACTAAACCCAAAACAATTGCAGAAAAATAGAAAACAAAAACAATTTAGAAAACTGAGAAGAGAGAGAGAGAGATTACCTGGGCCACTGCTGGCCCGGCACTGTGCCGGCCCAGCCGACTGGCCAGCGCTAGTCACCCCCTACCTCGCGCCAGAAGGCAGGGGCGCGTGCTCGCCGCACGCCGGCCACGCGCCGGCCACCTCCTGCCTCCCTGCCTGCCTCCTCGTCGCTCTGGCCTTCCCTCGCGACGCCACGCATCCCCCGACCTCTCTCGCACTCTCCCTCGCCCTCATCCCCTCCTCTGTCTCTCTCTCACGGGCACGACCGAACGCCACCATTGCCGCCGCCTGCAGTTGCTGCGGCCAGAGCCACCTCCGAGCTTCTCCGACGCGCCCCCGAGCTCTGTCGTGACGCCCCGGTCCTCTTCGCCGAGCCACATGACGCCGGACTCCCTGGAGCGCCATCGTCGACGCCATCGCCGTCCTCTGCCCCGACGATCGCCGCCCTTCGATTCGCCGCCTCCGACGCTTCCCCGACCCTGTTGGGCTTCTCTGCGAGTCCTCAGTGAGCTGCTCTTCCGTTCGCCCTTCTCCCCGTCGCCTCGCATGTTCCCTAGCGTTAGCGCCACCGTGCCCGAAGCTCACCACCGCCCGGCCATGTCGCCGCCGTGGCTACCGTCACCTAGAGCCGCAACCGAGCGCACCACCATGCTCAGCATGCCTTCGCGCATCCGTAGCCATCCCCAGATCCTCCTGCCTTGCACCGTAGCGCCGAACTCGTCGTTGCCCGAGCCTCGGCCGCCGCCACGAGGTCAACTCCAACGAGCTCACTCCACCGCAGCCTCTCTCGCTTGCTCCAATGGATGCGCGAGAGTGCCAGTGCTCTGTAGGTGGTCTCGGCCGCTAATTTGGTCGCTGGAGGGAAAATCCGAGCCCCTCCGCCGTCTCAGCCTCGCCGGCGACTCAACGCCGGCAAGGTTGACCCCTGTTTGTCCTCCCCGGCGTCCTGACGTGTGGGCCCGGGCCCCTATTTAATTAGTGCTAGGTAATTAGTGTTAATTAAGTTAGTTAACTAGATGAGCCACTGACATGCGGGCCCAGCCCTAGATTAGTTAAGTTAATCACCTACTTAGCACTAAAAGGCACTGTTAGTTAGATGTGACACTGACACGCGGGTCCCATAGGTCAGGTTTGACCTGGACTGGTCCTGTTGACCTGCTGATGTCGGCATGACCTAATGCTGACGCAGTATTACTTTTTTGGATTTAATTTAATTCAGGAAATTCCAGGAAATGTTTAAAACTTAAAAAATTCATAGAAAATCAACCGTAGCTCAGAATGAAATAATTTATATATGAAAAATTATCAGAAAAATTCAAGGAATCTGTTTATGGCATTTTCATGCATGTTAGAAAACAACCTATGGATGCTGTTTAGGCCAATTCATATAATGGAATTTAAACTCTCACATATGGAGTTTGAATTTGAACCTAGGGTTCAAACCAACTCCATTTAACATGTTGCTAGTTGCATTAACTCAAACCACAACATATTGACATGTCATGATCATGCATCATATTGTGCATTGCATTGATTGTGTTTCTTTCTCTGTTGCCGGTATTTGTCCCCTCTCGATAGATGTGGTTTCGACGATGAGATCGATGACACCGATGAAGAACTATATTATCTTCAGGAGTGCCAGGCAAGCAAAACCCCCTTGTTCATTCCGATCCAATCACACTCTCTCGCTCCTGCTCACTTTTACTGCATTAGGACAACAACGATTCAACTGTTACTTGCTGCGGTAGTTGAACCTTTATCCTCTGCATGACCTGTCATTGCCACAGTAAATAGATGAAACCCACTAGCATGAGTAGGAGTTGTTTGAGCCCTGATGTGCCTACTCATTCATGCTTGTTTGTCATGCCTGCTATTGCTTAGAGTTGTGTCAGGTCTGATTCATCGGGGATGAATTGGAACAGTGATGAACATGTCCTACTGTGCGTGAGCTAAGTGTGTGAACATGATTTGGTAAAGGTAGTGGTGAGAGGCCATGTAGGAGTACATGGTGGGTTGTCTCATTGAAACCGTTCTTAGGAACTGAGTTCTGTGTTTGTGATCCATGACCAGCTACTACCACGCATTGGGCCCGAAACCAATGGACCCTCTCGACTTATTAACTGCCCTTGTCCTCTGTCCAGGAGTTGCAACTAGTTTCTGGTGTTTGTAGGATATGTGTTGGCGGCCGTGCATAGCGTTGATCCTAGGGGTGGGCTATGATGCGGTAGATACACCGCGGCACGGTGTACCGGGCGCCTGTTTGGTGTCTCGGGAACCCTGCACACATCGTTTGGGGTTGTGAGCGAAACTCCGGCAGGATCTCCTCGCGGATGGAACCCGAATAGGTGATAAACCTGGACTAGAGACTCGTGTGGTTAGTCAGGTCGTGGCCGACTCCCTCGCCAGGCTTCCGCTTGAAGGTTGCCGAGATACACGACGTGTACATGGTGGTAAGTGGCGAGAGCGTGTGTGAAGAAGTACACCCCTGCAGGGTTATAAATGATCTATTCGAATAGCCGTGTCTGCGATAAAGGACTTCTGGGTTACCTATAACACTTCATAGACAAGTGAAAGTGGATACTCTAAAACTCGCAAGATAAGTGTGAGTGCTATGTATGGCCTTCTCGTAGGGAGACGGGAGCGGATCCATAGTGGAGTATTGAATGTTGAATATGTGGACTCATGTGCGCCACCTCAAAAGAGTTGCTTGTAGTCGTAGTTCAAGTTAGCCACTAAGTCAAAGCTGGCTTGCTATAGTCAAACTCCACCACCCCCCTTGTTGATACCGATGCATATGTAGCTAGTTCTGATATAAGTCTTGCTGAGTACCTTTGTACTCACGTTTGCTTAATTTATGTTTTGCAAAGAGACTTCAATCTCGCTAGTAGTTCCACGTGGACTTTGACGTTTAGCTTGATACCTCAGCTACAATCTTGTGCCCTCGGCAGGATCTGGTAGATAGTCAGGCTTCTTAGCCCTTTTCATTTGTAGATGTCTGTACTCAGACATGTTAAGCTTCCGCTTGTGCCTTGATTTGTATGCTATGATTGTTGGGTCATGATACCCATGTTTGTAATATCTCGCTCCTCGGAGCCTAATGAATAAATACTTGAGTTGTAGGGTTATGTTGTGATGCCATGTTGTATTTACACATATCGAGCATATTGTGTGTATGATTGAAATGCTTGGTATGTGTGGGATCCGACAATCTAGTTGTTTATTCTTGGCAGCCTCTCTTATGGGGAAATGTAGTCTAGTGCTTCCATGAGCCATAGTAGTCCGCTACAGCCCGGTTCACCGGAGTCCTGTTAGCCCAACACTACTGCTCAGGACACTTGACTGGCCGGCATGTGTTTCACTTTGTTCCTGTGTCTGTCCCTTCGGGGAAATGTCACGCGGTGACATCCGGAGTCCTGCCTAGCCTGCTATAGCCCGGGTTCCCGGAGTCCTGTTAGCCCAGTGCTACAGCCCGGATTCACACGCTGCTGACCGACATGCTCGATGTGATTCATGTATGCCTGTTCCCATAGGTTAGTGCTGCTTTGGGTTCACGACTAGCCATGTCGGCCCGGGTTCTCTGTCATATCGATGCTAGCGACACCATCATATACGTGAGCCATAAGGCGCAAACGGTCCCGGGCCTTGGTAAGGCGACACCCGTGGGGATACCATGCATGAGGCCGCAATGTGATATGAGGTGTTACCGGCTAGATCGATGTGACTTGGAATCGGGGTCCTGACACTCCTGGCCCGGACAAGGAATGGCCCAATCCAAGAGATGGTGAACTCATTGTCTTTTCTGACCACATGAACCGTGGCTTCTCACCGCCCGACTCAAAGTTCTTCAGAGATGTCCTCCATTTTTTCAAACTCCACCCTCAAGATATCGGGCCCAATTCCATATCCAATATCTGCAACTTCCAAGTACTCTCTGAGGTGTACCTTCAGGAAGAGCCGACCATGGAAATCTTTAGAGAGTATTTTTATCTGAACCGGCAGAACGAGTGCACCAACGTCCCTAGCTTGGAGCTTGGAGGCATCTCAATTCAGCATCGACAGGGCGCTGTCTTCCCCCTAATAGTCTTGCCAAGTCATCCCAAGGAATGGAATCAGACTTAGTTCTACTGTCAAGACACTTCACCAGTAAATGAGAAGCCCCTGCCGGGTTATCGCGCAGAGCATCTTGACTCCAAGTTTGCACTCCCTGACAAACTCACTACAGCCGAATGCAAGAAGTTGATTCCATCCATTAAAAGAAGTAACGCTTTGTTGGGGAACGTCTTAACCGGAGTTGACTTGACCCGTTGCTGGGTTGTGTGGCGGGTCATCCCTCTAAGCCGCTGCTCAAAATTGATGTATGAATATGGTGGAGGCCCAGATGACTCTCTTCGTCTCATCTCCGTTCAATTAACTGAAGAAGATATTGTTTCAATGTTGACCCTTCTGGTGAACGGCAAGTATGAAGACTGTAGTAAAGTCGGATTAAACCCCTTTTGTAAGCTTAACCCGGTGCCAGAGGTAAAGAACCTCTAACCTTTTTCTCTTTGTACTTTTCTCAGCCGTGTTAAGTGCCTGCCTGACCTTTCATCTTGTTTATTTATTTGTAGGCCAAATCTGATTTTTGGAAAGCCAAGTACGACCACGAAGCCGCCAAGAAGGCTAGAGCTGCTGCTATAAACACCAAGAAAACGACCCGGAGGTCCAAGAAGAAGAAAAGCACTGCTGAGGACCTGATGAAGCTTGATGATACTTCCGAGTCGGAGGTAGCCCTTGACTCCCTTGGCCAACTTTTTAATAATCTTATTAACACTAATCATTTCCAGGACGACAGAGGGGCCAGTCAGGCCGTGGAAGAAGAGGTAACTCTTTCCTCCGACTCAGCCCATTTGCCAAGACAGAAACTTCGAGTCGTAACCCGAAAAGTAAGGTTTTCACACCCTTTGGCTTATCTGGACCCTCATTTTCTTTTGAAAAAGCAGCAACATGAGAGCCATCGTCAGGCTCGGAACGATGATGAACCGCCTGCTGTTCTTCAACAGACTCCTCAAAAACGCCAGAATGAGGTTTATTTCTTTGTCTTTGACTTTCTGCTAATGGATCTTCTCCCTTGCATTACTTACTTTGTTTTATCTTTGCAGGAGGTGTCTCGCTCTTCTGGTGACTCATCACAGACCCAATTTCCGGCCTTCAAGACGGCCCCTAGGTAAGGAAAAATCCTCTTTCCTCCGTGTTTTTCAAACTGTATCTTTATACTGACAACCTCATAACACTTCTCTTAGTGGTCAAGCTAAGTCCAAGAAGGCCAAGGTAACTAAGCCGGCGGAAGACCCGCCAGTCCTTGCGCCTGAACCGGCCATGCCACCTTCTCCTCCATTAACTGAACTCCAGAAAACCCGGCTGTCAACGCTGAAGTAGATCCTCCTGAGCCGTCAGTTGACGATACCACTGTTAACCCTTCTGCAACTGGACCATCCAGCTCGGCCAACCCGCCATCATCGTCTGCTCAAGACGTTCTGATCACCGGAAGCCGCTTTGTTGAGCCGGTGAACCCCATCGTGTTGGCTTGTCACACTGTGAAACAAGAGGCATTGGAGAGACAAAAAGTGCGTTTTGATATTTCGCATTATGGCCATCTGAATGCCAACGACATATTATCCGGCTATCTCAGCCATGTGCACTCCATCCGTGACTCAGAGATCGAAATGGTCAAGCAGTTGCAGCTGAAGTATTAGGTATGTTCTTCCGGCTTACTTATGTTCTGCCAGCCCCCAAGTATTTAGATTATGAGACAAACGGAATGTTCTATAGACTTATGATACATGCTAAAACTTTACCCGTAGATTTTTCTGAAGTCCAATAAAATAGAACAAAGCTTCACCTGTAGTCCCCAAGGGCCGGCTCACTTTGACCATAAATGAGTCGGTACTTTGAATTTTCATAACTATCTTATGCCGAATCCAACAAACATTGTAATCCGGCTTAACCTTGAGAAACTTGCTGAATAGCATACATTAGCTCCCAAGTGCCAAGTGTTGTTACTTTGTAAAGTACTTGGGAATTTAAAGTATGTTAGAGTCATAAGAAATTGTTTTGGCACACATTAGCCCCCAAGTGTCAAGTGGTTTTGCAATGCAAAGTACTTGAGACTTGAATCTTCACTCTTGAACTTTAATTGAAATTTTGACTCATCTGGGTATGTTTTGCAGAATGCCTTATCTGAACTGAGTTCGCAATTAACTGATGCGAAGACCCGGCTAGCGGATCAGGAGGCAGAAATCAAGTCCGCTGACTCCAAATTGCAATTAAGTCTATCTGAGACGGAAAAATTGAAAACCAGCTTTACTACCAAGAAGAAAACCTGAGCTGAAGAAAAAACGCTGCTGACACAACGTGCCGAGAAAGCTGAAGCAACCCTTGAAGAGGTTACGACGAAGCTGACCGGTTTAAAGGACCGGGTGTCTCAAATGGTGTCTGCCATCTTTGGTAAGCCATCTGTACTAACCTTTTTTATCTTCTTTTGAGCTAGAATACAAACCGCTAGCTGACCCTTTGTTTAAAAAAACATGTGCAGGCCCATGAAGCAAGAATCTGAGCCAAGACAACATGACTAAACTGAAGGCGGTGTATACCTTGGTGGAGCAGTTGTACATTGGTGCACAACGGGCACTTGCCGCTATCTCTCCTACCAATCAAGGACCCATCTGGCTTAGTGATGTCTTAAAAAAAGCTGTCAATCTTACCCGCCAGGTTCCAAGAAGTCAAGCAATCCTGTGCCAGAGCCGGAGCTTTGACTGCTCTGAGCCGCTCCAAAGTCTGGGTGCCAGATCTAGACCCGGCGAATGTAGCCAGGGGGTACCCTACCATGAAGGAAGACGGGTCTCCATTTGAGTAGGATGGTTTCATGGCTTGTGTGAGAGGAGTTCGACCGTAGGCTATGATTCTTGGAAATGAAACCAGTATCGACAAGTATCAGTCAGGTTTTGATTTGGAAAATAAGAAGATGGCAACTCCCTCGTACAAGGTGACAGATTTAACCCCGCCGGTTCGTGAACATACATTTGCTCCGGAAGTTGATCCGGCTGGCCTGATTGACGAAGAAGCAGAATTTATTGCTGTGAACGGTTTTGACTGGTCAAAACCCAGCTTCCAATCAGCAGAAGGTGGTGAACTGGCGAGGGAGGAGTGAGGACCATATTCATGGGCTTTTAAAAGCTTGTAATAGATTAGTTTTGGAAACACTGCATATTTTGCCTATGCGATCGCGCATAAGACACCGTGTGTTATTCTGTTCTTTATGATGTTAATATATGCATCATGTTTATGGTTATCTCTGCAATTCTTCAGCTCTGTTCCTGTAGCAAAATAAAAACTTGCTTGGCGGTTTAGCATCGAACGGGTCAGAATACCCGGTACATGACCGATAGTTTGATCATAGTAGGAAACAGAACCAGACGTAAAAAGAAAAACAAGGTTGAAATAACCTTGGATTAATACAGAAGGAAACTGTTTATGAACAATAACCATACCTGTGGGGGATATTATTATCAGACATGACCCGCCCAGGAGGGGCCGGGTCAGCCCCAATGGCGGGTTACTCTAGAAGCCTAGTAAACATTAAAGCTGATAGTTTATTAAACCTTATGGAAGGCCCAAAGGCCTGGAGGCGGCTTAAGGCCCGATATTGTAAACCGCCGTATGTAAGGAAAGACTTGTAAAGAAAGGCATGTAAAAGAAGTCACCGAGCCGGACACGATTATGAGCCGGCCGGGACTCTATAGGCCACCAGGCGTCAACCCATGTATATAAGGGGACGACCCGGTGGCGGCTGAGGGCAAGAAACAACAAATCGATAACCAAGCCGGTGAGTTGAGCCTCTTGGTGATCGAAACCCCAGCAATACCAATCCCAACTAGATGTAGGCTTTTACCTTCATCGTAAGGGGCCGAACTAGTATAAAACCCTCTCGTGTCCTTTGTCCCGATTAACCCCTTTAAGCTTCCTAGTGCGATGGCCGTACGACTAAGTCCTTGCTCTAGGACATCTGCCGTGACAATTCAACGATAGTTGGCACCCACCGTGGGGCCAGTGCATGATGGATTTGAGTTCTTGAAGGGCAACTTCGAAGGGTTCAAGGGATACGTTGTGGGCCGGATGACCAAGAGTCATCGCGGCAAGCTCTACATCGACGACGAAGGCTGGGGCCCCGAGGCCGGCTCAATTGAGTACAGATACCGGGTCCCCTTCGGCGGAATTCACGTCTTCATCGGCCGGATCGGTGAGTCAGGTCCTGAGCCGGACATCCACACCGACCTCATCGAAACGGCTCGGTGCGCGAGGACCACCTGTGTTCAATCTACCGTGAAGCATGCCTTCGTAGGCTGCGTCCACGGCGGTGAATACTCTGAAGGATCGGTGAAGGGCGGTGAGACGGCCGTCTGTTCTGACACTGCATCATCAATGGGCGAGACGGACTCTTTGTACCAGCTGCAGGACGGCATGCTTGGGGGCTGTTCCGATGGCAACAGTATCCCGGACCCTCTTGAGCCGCCGAATTGGGCCGGAGTCTTCATGGCAGGGACACAGCCCGGGCAGAATTCTACAGCAGCAACGGCAACAGCTACCGGGTCTGCTGCAGCCGGGTCAGGAGACCCCACGCGCCCCCGAGCTCAGATCTTGATGGACCTCATGGATAAACTGATGACTCTGTTGACTGCTGTGGTAGAGCCGACGGATAAAGCCCAGCATGACGCAGAGGTGGCACGCGTACGTGAAGAGATGGTGCAAGCTAAGGAAAATCTAGCCGCAGAGGAAGTCAGGATGGCATCAGAGCGGGCGACTTTGGACGTTCATGCTCAACAGCTTCAAGCGGAGACCTCCCGGCTCTCGGTGGATCTGAACGCGTGGAACGAGGTCATGAGGAGGAGGCATCAGAAAACTCAATCACATCTGCCTCTGACGCTCGATCCTAGGAATCTTTTTCACACACCCGGAGCCGGGGGAAGTAACCCGCCGGAGGCACCTCGGATTACAATGCCCGGCGCACCGGTCCAACTGCGTGCCATCGATCCACCTCGTATAATTACCGCTCCGCCTCATTACGTCCCAATACCGCCAGGTCACTTCTCCAACCCTTTGTAAAACCTCATCGCAACATCGGCTCGTCTGGCGGCTCTTCCGATGGAAGGTGACTCACCAACGACAGTTGAAACACGGAGGGTAAGAGAAATTCTTCAAACAGCTCTGGCGCAAGAGGATGCATACTCCTACAGTCGAGACAGGATCTATTCAACTCCTCGCCCAAGCCGGAGCCCGAGTTACAGTAGGCACATGGAATCCGCAGATATGTCAAGCAATGCTCAACCCCACAACCGGCCATACAGGCATGAGCCAGTGCGGGCTGGAGCCCTTAACTTGGTGGATCAGGAGAGGATTCGACAAGAGGCGGAACAAGCAGTTCAAATGGCAGCAGATCAAGCGGCTCATCAAACTTTTCCGGCTTATCCAGCAACCTCGGTCGAGGCAGGAGTGGCCACAAGAACCAGAGGCGTTCCTTGCTTGGTGCCGGCCATACGTAATGAGTATTTGCCAAAGGATTTTAAGGGGCCTCCTAAGGTGCCTAATTACACAGCTGACTTACAGCCCGGGGCTTGGATTGAGAGTTATGAGATGGCTATGGAGTTATTGGAGGTCAGCGATGCAGCAATGGCCAAGTATTTCACTATGATGTTAGATGGAACAACTCGTACTTGGTTGAAGGGATTGCCACCCAATTCTATCGGCTCATGGACGGAGTTGAAGGCCCGGTTCATCCAGAACTTTAAAGACACGTGTAAGCAGCCTATGTCGATTGTGGACCTGACCAATTGCAAGCAAGAGGATGGTGAATCCACAACCCATTGGGTGCGCCGGGTCAAGGAGATAATACATTCTTCTGATAAGATGGATGCCGACTCAGCAGTCTTAATGTTGGAGAAAAATTGCCATTTCGAACCTCTGAAGCAGAAGCTGGGGCGGCTCAAGCGTGACTGTAATGACATGGGAACGTTGATGGCGGCTCTCGTCAAGTATGCTGATTCTGATACTACCAAGGACCCGGTGTCTGACGAAGAAAAGGCAACGAAGGGAAAGAAGAACGGCAACGGCAAGGGTCACCAGCATAACCCGACGAATCAAGGAGGTAATAAACGTAAGGCTGATGAGTTTGTTGCTAACACCAATGCACATGGCGGAAATCAACAGTGCAAGGGCAGACAGCCCCCTTGGTCGGGCGGGTCAGGTCCCACCCTTGAGCAATTATTGAATGAGCCTTGTCCAAAGCACGACACCTGGGAGAAGCCACCCACCCACCTGTGGAAAGATTGTATGATCATGAAGGCGTTTAAAAATTCAAACACGTTTGATGGAGGTCACGGCCCAGGTGGCGGCCCAGGTGGAGGCGGTTTCCAAGGCCCGGGCGCTAGCTTAGGTGGAGGAGGATTCCACGGTCAGGGCCATCCTGGTAACCAAGGAGGGTATAATCCGCAACCCGACCAAGGTAATCAGCAGTAGCAGTCCGGATATCAGAGCAACTCGAAGCAGCTGAATAGTGAGCAATACCATGTATTCACCACTAGCTTATGTAAGAGAGACCAGAAGCTTCACAAGAGGGTCGTCAATGCCGTTGAGCCGGCGGTTCCATGTTACTTACGTTGGTCAGAGCAGCCTATTGTGTGGAGCAGAGAGGATCACCCACCCCGGGTCGATAATCCGGGTCACTTGGCTTTGGTGGTGGCACCTCAGGTTGGTGGATACAAATTCACTAAGGTACTCATGGATGGAGGCAGCAGCATCAACATCCTCTACTATGAGACGTTCCACCGGATGGGATTGACTGATAAGTGTCTTAAACAATCCAACACTGTTTTTCACGATGTGGTTCCTGGCAAGTCGGCATACCTAGTGGGTAAGATTGAACTAGAAGTAGCCTTTGGGGATGAGTATGACTCCAGAGCAGAAAAATTAACCTTTGAGGTGGTTAAGATCAAAATCCCGTATCATGCTCTGTTTGGACGGCCGGCTTATGCCAAATTCATGGCTCGGCCGTGTTATGTGTATTTGTAGCTTAAGATGCCGGGTTATAAGGGCACCATTACAGTACACGGGAGCCGGAAAATAGCTTTGGAGTGTGAAGAAGGTGATGCTGCCTATGCTGAATCTGTCTGTGCAATAGAGGAGTTAAAATTTTACGAAGATCATGTTGACCCGGCAGACATGATGTCATTAAAGAAAACAACAACAGAGCATGAGTCGGTGTTGAAATTCAAATCAGCTGATGACACCAAGATGGTTGACTTTGTGCCTGGCGACTCATCCAAGCAGGTCATCATCAGTGCTAACTTGGATCCAAAATAGGAAAGCACGCTCATCGAGTTCATCCGTGAGAACCGAGACATCTTCGCATGGAAACCCTCAGACATGCCGGGTGTCCCGAGGGAACTCGCTGAGCACACTCTCAATATTGATCCAAAGTTTAAACCTGTCAGACAATTTCTCCGACGGTTCAATGAAGAAAGGTGCAAGGCCATTGGAGAAGAGGTGGCCTGGCTTTTGGCAGCTGGGTTCATTGTAGAAGTATTTCACCAGAGTGGTTAGCCAACCCGGTGCTTGTACTAAAAAAGAATGGCACCTGGCGTATGTGTGTGGATTACACTGATCTGAACAAGGCTTGTCCGGATGATCCTTTTGCCCTCCCCCGTATTGATCAGATCATTGATGCTACGGCGGGTTGCGCACGTTTGAGTTTTTTGGATGAGTATTCTGGTTATCATCAGATCAAGATGGCCGTCAAAGATCAGGAGAAGACGACTTTTATCACTCCTTTTGGAGCTTTCTGCTATGTGTCTATGCCTTTTGGGCTGAAGAATGCCCAGGCGACTTACCAACGGTGTGTGCAGAATTGTCTTCAAGATCAAATTGGATGTAATGTTCATGCTTATGTGGATGATATAGTGGTAAAATCTAGGAAGGAGGAAACCTTGGTCGCAGATCTGAAAGAGACTTTCGATAATCTCCGGGTCTACAAAATGATGCTTAACCCGGCCAAGTGTGTTTTTGGAGTCCCAGCCGGCAAGCTCTTGGGTTTTTTGGTGTCTAATCGAGGTATTGAGGCTAACCCTGAGAAAATCAAGGCAATTACATCCATGGCCAAACCAACATGCATCAATGATGTTCAAAGACTGGCGGGTCGTGTCGCTGCTTTAAGCCGGTTCATAAGCCGGTTAGGGGAGAAGGCAATGCCTCTATATCAAATGATGAAGAAAACAGATGATTTTGTTTGGAGCGATGCTACAAACTCTTCTTTTGAAGATTTGAAGACACAGCTTGCTGAGCCGCCGGTCCTGGCCGCTCCAGTTGAGAAAGAGCCGCTGCTGTTATACGTGGCCGCCAACTCATGAGCCGTTAGTGTGGCTATTGTGGTGGAGCACAAGGAGGCTGGCAAGGAGCATCCGGTTCAACGGCCGGTTTACTACGTCAGTGAGGTGCTAATTGAATCCAAGCAACGATATCCACATTGGCAGAAGCTCGTATATGGGGTGTTCATGGCAAACCGGAAGCTTAAGCATTATTTTCAGGGACATCCAATCACCATGGTTAGCTCTGCTCCTTTGGGAGACATCATTCAAAACAGGGAAGCCACTGGATGAGTCACCAAGTGGGCGATTGAGCTTGGGTCTCATGGATTGAAGTATATGCCATGTACCACGATCAAATCTCAAGCACTAGTTGACTTCATTAATGACTGGATAGAGATGCAGATGCCAGAAGAAAAACTGGACAACACATATTGGACTATTCATTTTGATGGGTCTAGACAGTTGGAAGGCTGGGGGCTGGAGTTGTTTTAACCTCTCCTCGAGGTGACACATTTTGTTATGTGTTATGGTTGATGTTTCCTTGCACTAACAACGTAGTAGAGTATGAAGCTTTGCTCCGTGGTCTTCAAGTGGCAAAAGAGATGAGTTTGAGCCGGGTCAGATGTCTTGGTGACTCAGGTCTAGTGGCTCAACAGGTACCAGGCAAATGGGATTCCAAGGACCCTCTCATGGTGGCTTATCGCCGGGAGATTGATGCTGTTGTAGGGCATTTTAAAGGTCATCAGGTGGAGAACATCGACTGTCAAAAAAACAAAGCAGCTGATGCTTTAAGACGGTTGGGGTCTCAGCGTAAGCCGGTACCACCTAACACCTTTTTGGATGTTTTGCATAACACGTCTGTCAAGTTGCCCACAGAAGAAGATTTAGCTGTTCCTGACCCAGAGGCGCAGTTGGTGGCGGCTCTTCATGTCATCCTAGATTGGACAGTGCCGTTCTTGGCTTACATGACCTGGGGAGAGTTGCCAGCGGATGAGACCCTAGCTCGACAGATAACACAATGGTCTAAATCAATGACGATTTCAGATGGAGAATTATACCATCGCAGCATCTCCGGAGCGTTTCAGCAGTGTGTTTCCCCCGAAGAAGGTCAAGAAATATTTCGTGAGATCCATGAAGGCGATTGTGGTCATCACGCCGGGTCAAAATCTCTGGTGGCCAAGGCTTTTCGTCACGGTTTTTATTGGTTGACGGCTCATGCTGATGCAGATGATCTGGTCAGCAGATGTGATGGATGTCAAAAGTTTGCACGACGAGCACATGTGCCGGCTCAAGAGCTCCGGCTGATTCCAATCACTTGGCCGTTTGCGGTCTGGGGGCTTGACATGGTTGGACCTTTCAAAAGGTCTAAGGATAAAAATACACATCTCTTAGTGGCAGTTGATAAATTCACTAAGTGGGTTGAGGCGGAGCCAGTGAGTAAGTGTGACGCGGCCACATCGGTTCAGTTCATGAAAAGGTGATCTTCCGTTTTGGTTTTCCACATAGAATTATCACTGACAATGGCACTAATCTGTCCCAAGGGGCTATGGAGGAGTTTTGTCAACATGAGCACATCCGGCTTGATGTTTCTTCTATAGCTCATCCTCAATCCAATGGTCAAGCTGGGAGAGCAAATCAGGAAATTTTAAAAGGTCTCAAACCCCGGCTTATGGTTCCCTTACAGCGAACGCCGGGTTGTTGGGTAGAGGAATTACCCTCGGTGTTGTGGAGTATCAACACCACATCTAAGAGGTCTACAGGCTACACAGCTTTCTTCATGGTGTATGGAGCAGAAGCTGTGTTGCCTAGTGACATCCGTCATGACTCGCCCCGTGTGGCGGCTTATGTTGAAGCTAATAATGAACAAGCCAGACAGGATGCACTTGACTTGTTGGATGAAGAAAGAGACTTAGCAGCGGCTCAGTCAGCAATTTATCAACAGGACCTGCGCTGTTATCATAGCCACCGGGTCAAATCTAGGACTTTTCAGGAAGGCGACCTGGTGCTCCGGTTCATCCAGGATCTGTCAGATGCGCACAAGCTATCCCCACCTTGGGAAGGACCCTTTGTGGTCAGCAAGAACTTAAACAACGGGTCGTATTACCTCATTAACGTTCGAGAACACAAAGATTCACGTAAGTCGGAGGAGGAGACCCACCAGCCATGGAACATTGCTCAACTTTGGCCATACTACACCTGAGCTACCAGCTCTCATCATGTACATACTTTAACATTGTATATACCATGATAAGTAATAAAGTAGGACCATCGGTCTCTTTTCTTTTCAAATATTGTGCATCTTTTTTATTTCTTATTTTCAAATGACTATTAAGGAGCTGATCATATTTGAATCAAGTCTAACCTTTTTTGGTCCGGCTTATGATCATATTCGAATCTAGCTGCAATTATCATGGTCACTTGGGGGCTTCCTGTTCAAACATAGGTCATATTCGAACCAAAGAGAACATAGCTGTCGTAACCCTCTTGATCGGCTCAAGGCCAAACTCACTAGGGGGCTTCTTGATCGTATCCGAATCATAGCTTAACCCCTTTTGGGTCCGACTTGGATCGTATTCGAATCAGGGTCGTTAAAAACCTCTCAAGGTCATTTGGGGGCTTCCTGTTCAAACATAGGTCGTATTCGAACCAAAGAGAACATAGCTGTCGGTACCCTCTTGATCGGTGCAACGCCACAGCCACTGGGGTCTATATGGTCGTATTCGAACCTTAGCTTAACCCCTTTGGTCCGGTTTACTGATCGTATTTGAATCAGAAGCCACCAACCTTTAAATATAAGGTTAAATCATACTTGTTAACTGTTATTTGCCTTTGAGTTTCTTGTTGCAAATAATTAGCATGATCTTCTTCACCATCTTGTCTATTTGACAACAAGGCTACCAAGGTATGACGATCATTAAAGTATTCAAAGGTATTGATTTCTCAAAAAGATTGAGTTATCAGCTTCATTACCCGGGTTACTCAAGCCGGTGGTCTAAGGATCAAAGGTACAAGTATGGCTATTATTTATATATAATTACCTGCTGCATTAACTAAAGAGTTAGTTTTAGCCCTTGTCCTTTATTTATATCTGTTTTCTATTATGGTAAACATATTGGATATAAGCCGGGTGTTTTAACCCGTTCGGTTCTAAGCCGCCCAGCCAGTCTTTTCTCTTGTATCTACAGGGAACAGAGTTAAAGTGTTGCAGAAACAATCATCAAATATAATGCATATATTGCCATCAGGAAACACGTAGTCACATACAGTGTTTTATGCACGATGGCATAAGCAAGGCATTCAGTGTTTTCACAGCTAAACTATTACACGGCTTTTTATAAGCCAATGAAGATGGTTATTATTCCTCCCTCGCCAGTTCACCGCCCTCTGTTGGCTGGAAGTTGGGTTTTGACCAGTCAAAACCATTCACGGCGACGAATTCTGCTTCATCGTCGATCAGGCCTGCCGGGTCAACTTCCGGGGCAAATGTATTTTCTCTTACAGGCGGGATCAAATCCGTCACCTTGTACGAGGGAGTCGCCATCTTCTTATTTTCAGCATCAAAACCCGATTGATATTTGTCAATGTTGGTATCATCTCAAAGGGTAGTTCCTTGAGGCCGGACTCCGCGCACGCAAGCCATGAAGTCATCCTGCTCAAAGGGAGATCCGTCTTCCTTCACGGTGGGATAGCCTCTGGCCACGTCCGCCGGGTCTAGGTCTGGCACCCAAGCCTTGGAGCGGCTCAGGGTAGTCAAAGCCCCGGCTCGCGCACAGGAGCGCTTCACTTCTTGAAATGTGGCAGGCAGGATTGATAGTTTCTTCAAAACGTCGCTGAGCCGGTTGGGTCCTTGATTGGCAGGAGAGATGGAGGCAAGTGCCCGTTGTGCGCCAATATACAATTGTTCTACTAAAGTGTACACTGCCTTCAGTTTAATCAAAGGATCTTGGCTCAGGTTCTTGCTTTGTGGGCCTGCACATGTTTTAAAAACAAAGTCAGCCGGCGGCTTATATTCCGGATTAGCAAAAAGTACATAATATTAAAAACGGATGGCTTACCAAAGATGGTGGCCACCATTTGAGACACCCGACCCTTTAAGCCGTTCAGCTTTGTTGACACCTCTTCAAGGGCTGCTTCGGCTCTCTCAGCGCGTTCTGTCAGAAGCATTTTTTCCTCTGCCCAGGTCTTCTTCTTGGCAGCCAAACTGGTCTTTAAGTTTTCCGTCTCAGAGAGACTTACTTGCAATTTGGAGTTAGTAGACTTGATTTCTGTTTCCTGACCTGCTAGCCGGGTCTTCGCATCAGTCAATTGCGAGTTCTGTTCAGATAAAGCATTCTGCAAAAATAGCATACTCAGATGAGTCAAGATTTCGCTTAAAGTTCAACAATCAAGATTCAAGTCTCAAGTACTTTACAAAGAACCACTTGACACTTGGGGGCTAATGTATGCCAGATCAAATTTTTATGACTCTAAAGACATACTTTAAGTCCCAAGTACTTTACAAAGTAACAACACTTGGCATTTGGGGACTAATGTATGCAATTCAGCAAGTTTCTCAAGGTTAAGCTGGAATATTAAGTTCTTTGAATACGGTACAAAACAATTTAAGGTACCGGCTCATTTATGATAAAAAAGAACTGGCCCTTGGGGACTACAGGTGAAGTTTTGTTCTATTTTATTGAATTCAAGAAAATCAAAGGTAAAGGTCTTGGCCTATATGCTAAAGTCTATAGATCATTCCGGTTGTTTCATAATTTGAAGACTTGGGGGCTGAAGGAATATAGATAAGCCGGAAGAACATACCTCATATTCCAGCTGCAACTGTTTGACCATTTCAATCTCAGAGTCGTGACTGGAGTGCACGTGGCTGAGATAGCCAGATAAAATATCGTTGGCATTTAGATGGTCGTAATTGGCAACATCAAAGAGCACTTTCTGCCTCTCCAATGCCTCTTGTTTCGCAGTACACCGAGCCAGCACAGTTGGATTCCCTGGTTCAATAAAGTGAATCCCGGTGATCTGAATGTCTTGTGCAGACGGTGATGGCGGGTTGGCTGAGCTTGATGGTCCAGTAGCAGAAGGGTTCACAGTGGTCTCATCAATCAACGGCTCAGGAGGATTTGCTTCTGCATCAACAGGCGGGTCTTCTGGAGCGTCGGTTAATGGAGAAGATGGCCTGGCCAGGTCAGATGCAAGCACCGACGGGTCTTCCGATGGTTTAGCTACCTTTTCCTTCTTGGATTTAGCTTGGCCACTAAGAAAAATGTTGCAAGATTGTCAGTATAAAGATACAATTTGAACAACCCAGAAAACATGAGGATTTTTCATTACCCAGGGGCAGTCTTGAAGGCCGGAAATTGCGTCTGTGATGAGTCGCCAGAAGAGCGAGACACCTCCTGAAAAGATAAAACAGAGTTAAAGTAATACAAGGGGAAGGATCCATTAAACAGAGTTAAAGACAGAAAGAAGTAAACCTCATTCGGGCGCTTCTGAGGAATTTGTTGAAGAACGACAACCGGATCATCTTCAGTCTGACCTTGACGGCGGCTTTCATGTTGCTGCTTTTTCAAACGAAAGTTGGGATCCAAGTGAGGTAAAGGGTTAGAAAACCTTACTTTACGGATCACTCGTCGAACTTTTTGTCTTGGCAAGGGCTCTGAGTCAGAGGAAATGATAGTTACCTCTGCTTCCATAGCCTGACTGGCCCCAGTGTCATCCTGGTAAGGACCAGTGTCAATAATATTGTTAAAAATTGGCCAAGGGAATCAAGGGCTACCTCTGAATCAGATGTGTCATCAAGCTTCATCCAATCTTCAGCAGTGTTCTTTTTCTTCTTTTTCGACCTCCAGGTCGTTTTCTTGGCATTTATGGCGGCGGCCTTCGCTTTCTTGGCAGCCTCGTGGTCATACTTAACTTTCTAGAAGTCAGAGTTGACCTATAGACAGGTAAAAACAAGATAAAGAGTTAGGCAAGTATTAAAACAATACGACTGGGAAAAATACAAAGGAGAGAGTTCAGAATATTCTTACTTCTGGCACCGGGTTAAGCTTGCAGAAGGGGTTTAACCCAACAATGCTGCAATATTCGTATTTCCCGTTCACCAGAAGGGTCGACATTGAGACAATATCTTCTTCTGTCAATTGAACGGGGCTGTGATGAAGAGAGTCATCCGGGCCTCCACCATACTCATACATCAGCTTTGACCGGCGGCTTAAAGGGATGACCCGCCATGAGGTCCAGCAGCGGGTCAGATCAACTCCAGTTAACCCGTTCCCCAACAGAGCACTGATCCTTTTGATGGATGGTATCAGCCTCTTGCGTTCAGCGACACTAAGCTTATCAGGAAGCGCGAACTTGGAGTCAAGACGATCAGGGCAATAACCCGGCAGTGGCTTCTCGTTTGCTGGTGAAGTGTCCTGGCAGTAGAACCAAGTCTAGTTCCAGTCCTTTGGGTGACTTGGTAAGACAATGAGGGGGAAGACGGCACCCTGCCGGTGCTGGATTGATATGCCTCCAAGCTCTAGGCTAAGGCCGTTGGTGCACTCATTCTACCGGTTCAGATAAAAGTATTCTCTAAACAACTCCACGGTCGGCTCTTGTTGAAGATATACTTCACAGAGTACTTGGAAGTTATAGATGTTAGATATGGAATTGGGCCCGATATCTTGAGGGTGGAGTTTGAAAAAGTGGAGGACCTCTCTGAAGAACTTTGAGCCGGGCGGTGAGAAGCCACGGTTCATGTGGTCAGTAAAAACAATTACTTCGCCGTCGCTTGGATTGGGTCGTTCTTCTTCCGAGTAAGGGGCACGATAAGACATGACGGTTTTCGCCATTAGAAATTCTATGGTGAAGAACTCTTTCAAACGTTCCTCAGTTATGGTTGAGGGAACCCAGTTACAGATGGTAGGTGCTTTGGACAACATGATGTGCAAAGAAGAACTGAAAAGAAAAGCAACATGCCGGTTTAGTTTAATGGTGAGATTGATAGTTAAGTGATGAAGATGCAAACAAGTAATGGCGGCTTAGTTAAGGGCTAATGACATATAAGGAAAATTAAGCCGGCATGATAAGCCACCATGACTACATATATTTGAAGAAGGCAATTTCAGCTAAATGTTGAGACAAATAAGTTTCCTAAATTGTTTGGTATTATTCCAGATAAATGGCTATTCAAAATGGAAAAAATTCTAGACCTAAAAAAGTTCAGCGCAGAAGAGTATGTAAGTTCTAATGCAGCCTTTGAAACAGAGAAAGGGATCTGTGGATCAAGAAAAGGCACAAGAACACTACCGCACGAGCATATATATATATATATATATATATATATATATATATATATATATATATTTGGATCAAGAAGAGGCTTGTAGTGGAAAAACTACAAGGGACTGCGATGAACTCGGAAGAACACTAAAGAATCTGGAAACCTAAGTGCGGATCTGAGAAGTGAAAAGAAGAGAACTTACTGTCACAGGTCTTCTGTGGAGCTCGCCGCTGTTCTCTGGATCGGGTCAGGTTGATGCAGCGGCCAACGTCGACAGAGACGGAGGTGAAGCGCGGCGACGGCGAAGCTCGAGCAGCAGGGGGTGCGCGAGAGGAAGAAGACAGAGCGAGAGAGGAGAATGAGGAAGGCCGAGGCGTGCCTATTTATAAGGGAAGATGTGAACATACATGCACGAAAATCGAGGAGAGCCGAATAAATGGTTATCTAGCTACACAGACGCCTCGATTCTCCGGAAGCATTAAAGATAAAAGATCCATTGGGAGATGACGTCATGAATTTTTTTTGCGTTTTCAAGAGATGACATCATGCTGGGTTACAAAAACTTCAGCAAAGATAAGAAGATGGATTTTGGTCCAAGTATTGAAGATTGACAAAGAAGGAAATTCAAAGTCAACCTGGGGCCTAATGTGGGGGATATTATTATCAGACATGACCCGCCCAGGAGGGGCCGGGTCAGCCCCAATGGCGGGTTACGCTAGAAGCCCAGTAAACATTTAAGACGATAGTTTATTAAACCTTATAGAAGGCCCAAACGCCTGGAGGCGGCTTAAGGCCCGATATTGTAAACCACCGTATGTAAGGAAAGACTTGTAAAGAAAGGCATGTAAAAGAAGTCACCGAGCCGGACACGATTATGAGCCGGCCGGGACTCTGTAGGCCACCAGGAGTCAACCCATGTATATAAGGGGACGAGCCAGTGGCGGCTGAGGGCAAGAAACAACAAATCGACAACCAAGCCGACGAGTTGAGCCTCTTGGTGATCGAAACCCCAGCAATACCAATCCCAACTAGACGTAGGCTTTTACCTTCATCGTAAGGGGATGAACTAGTATAAAACCCTCTCATGTCCTTTGTCCCGATTAACCCCTTTAAGCTTCCTAGTGCGATGGCCCTACAACTAAGTCCTTGCTCTAGGACATCTGCCGTGACAATTCCACGACAATACATGTATCTTTGACCTCTGAACCACCGGTTTATATGACCCGGGTGATGAGGTTGATAATCCAATCTTTATGAGAAGTCAATGCTTCTGAATACCTGATGATTATCATGCCCTGGCGGCTTGTTGTCAAATAGTCAAGCCGGTGAAAAGACCATGATTGATTATTTTGAAATTGAGACAACAAAAAACCAATAAGACAAATAACAGGTGGTAAACAAATTAACCTTGTAACTAAAGGTTGGGGGTTTTCTGATTCAAATACGACCAGTAAACCGGACCAAAGGGGTTAAGCTAAGATTCAAATGCGATCATATAGCCCCCAGTGGCTTTGGTGTTGCGCCAATCAAGAGGGTACCGACAACTATGTTCTCTTTGGTTCGAATACGACCTATGTTTGAACAGGAAGCCCCCAAATGACCTTGAGAGGTTTTTAATGACCCTGATTCGAATACGATCCAAGTCGGACCCAAAAGAGGTTAGACTTGATTCAAATATGATCAGCTCCTTAATAGTCATCTGAAAATAGTAAAGATACGTAATCTTTGAAAAGGAAAGAGACCGATGGTCCTGCTTTATTACTTATCATAGTATATACAACGTCAAAGTATGTACATGATGAGAGCCGGTGGCTCAGGTGTAGTATGGCCGAAGTTGAGCAATGTTCCATGGCCGGCGGGTCTCCTCTTCCGACTTATGTGAGTCTTTGTGCTCTTGAACGTCAATGAGGTAATATGACCCGTTGTTTAAGTTCTTGCTGACCACAAAGGGTCCTTCCCAAGGTGGGGATAGCTTGTGTGCATCTGACAGATCTTGGATGAGCCGGAGCACCAGGTCACCTTCTTGAAAAGTCCTGGACTTAACCCGACAGATGTGATAACGGCGCAGGTCCTGTTGATAAATGCTGATCGAGCCACTGCTAAGTCTCTTTCCTCATCTAACAAGTCAAGTGCATCCTGTCTGGCTTGTTCGTTATTAGCTTCAACATAAGCCGCCACACGGGGCGAGTCATGACGGATGTCACTAGGCAACACTGCTTCCACTCCATAAACCATGAAGAAAGGTGTATAACCTGTAGGCCTGTTAGGAGTGGTGTTGATACTCCACAACACCGAGGGTAACTCCTCTACCCAACAACCCGGCGTTCGCTGCAAGGGAACCATAAGCCGGGGCTTGAGACCTTTTAAGATTTCCTGATGTGCTCTCTCAGCCTGACCATTGGGTTGAGGATGAGCTACAGAAGAAACATCAAGCCGGATATGCTCACATTGACAAAACTCCTCCATAGCCCCTTGGGATAGATTAGTGCCATTGTCAGTGATAATGCTGTGTGGAAAACCAAAACGGAAGATCAGCTTTTTCATGAACTGAACCGCTGTGGCCGCATCACACTTACTCACTGGCTCTGCCTCAACCCACTTTGTGAATTTGTCAACTACCACTAAAAGATGTGTCTTTTTATCCTTAGACCTTTTGAAAGGTCCAACCATGTCAAGCCCCCAGACCGCAAATGGCCAAGTGATTGGAATCATCCGCAGCTCTTGAGCCGGCACATGTGCTCGCCGTGCGAATTTTTGACATCCATCACATCTACTGACCAGATCTTCTGCATCAGCGTGAGCCGTCAACCAGTAAAAACCATGACGAAAAGCTTTCGCCACCGGAGATTTTGACCTGACGTGATGACCACAATCGCCTTCATGGATCTCACGAAGTATTTCTTGGCCTTCTTCAGGGGAAAAACACCGCTGAAACGCTCCAGAGACGCTGTGATGGTATAATTCCCTGTCAGAAATCGTCATTGACTTAGACCGCCGGGTTATCTGTCGGGCCAGGGTCTCATCTGCTAGCAGCTCGCCCTGGGTCATGTAAGCCAAGAATGACACTGTCCAATCTGGGATGACGTGAAGAGCCGCCACCAACTGCGCCTTCGGGTTAGGAACGGCTAGATCTTCTTCTGTGGGCAACTTAACAGATGTGTTATGCAAAATATCCAAAAAGGTGTTAGGTGGCACCGACTTATGCTGAGATCCCAACCGGCTTAAAGCATCAGCCACTTTGTTCTTCCTACGGTCAATGTGTTCCACCTGATAACCTTTAAAGTGTCCTGCAACAGCATCAACTTCACGGCGATAAGCCGCCATGAGAGGATCTTTGGAATCCCACTTGCCTCTCACCTGTTGAGCTACCAAATCTAAGTCGCCAAGACACCGAACTCGGCTTAGGCTCATCTCTTTAGCCATTCGAAGACCATGGAGCAACACTTCATATTCTGCTGCATTGTTAGTGCAAGGGAACATCAGTTGCAACACATAACAAAATTTGTCACCTCGAGGGGAGGTTAAAACAACTCCAGCCCCCGAGCCTTCCAACTGTCTGGACCCATCAAAGTGAATAGTTCAATATGTGTTGTTTGGTTTCTCTTCTGGCATTTGCATCTCTGTCCTGTCATTAACAAAGTTAACCAGCGCTTGAGACTTGATCGCAGTACGCGACACATACTTCAACCCATGAGATCCAAGTTCAATGGCCCACTTGGCGACTCGTCCAGTGGCCTCTCTATTCTGGATGATGTTCCCCAAAGGCGCAGAGCTAACCACAGTGATCGGGTGACCCTGAAAGTAATGTTTGAGCTTCCGGCTTGCCATGAACACCCCGTACACGAGCTTCTGCCAATGTGGACATCTTTGTTTAGATTCAATCAGCACCTCACTGACGTAATAAACCAGCCGTTGAACTGGATGTTCCTTGCCAACCTCCTTGCGCTCCACCACAATTGCCACACTAACAGCCCGTGAGTTAGCGGCTATGTATAACAATAGAGGCTCTTTCTCAATTGGAGCAGCAAGAACTGGCGGCTCAGCAAGCTGTTTCTTCAGATTCTCAAAAGCAGAGTTCGCAGCATCGCTCCAAACGGAATCATCCGTTTTCTTCATCATCTGATACAAAGGCATCGCTTTCTCCCCTAACCGGCTTATGAACCAGCTTAAAGCAGCAACACGACCCGCCAGCCGTTGAACGTGATTGATGCATGTTGCTTTGGCCAGGGATGTGATTGCCTTAATTTTCTCTGGGTTAGCTTCAATACCTCGGTTGTAAACCAAGAAACCCAAGAGCTTGCCAGCTGGGACTCCAAAAACACACTTGGCAGGGGTAAGCATCATTATGTAGACCCGGAGGTTATCAAATGTCTCCTTCAGATCTGTGACCAAGGTTTCCTCTTTCCTGGACTTTACTACTATATCATCCACATAAGCATGAACATTACGCCCAATCAGATTGTGAAGGCAATTCTGCACACACCGTTGATAAGTCGCCTGGGCACTCTTAAGCCCAAAAGGCATAGACACATAGCAGAAGGCTCCGAACGGAGTGATAAAAGCTGTCTTCTCCTGGTCCTTGACTGCCATCTTGATCTGATGATAACCTGAATAAGCATCCAAAAAACTCAAACGCTCACAACCCGCTATAGCATCAATGATCTGATCAATACGAGGGAGAGCAAAAGGGTCAGACAGACAAGCTTTATTTAGATCAGTATAATCCACACACATACGCCAGGTGCCGTTCTTCTTGAGTACAAGCACCGGGTTGGCCAACCACTCTGGGTGAAAAACTTCCACAATGAACCCGGCTGCCAAGAGCCGGGCCACCTCTTCTCCAATGGCTTTGCACCTTTCCTCGTTAAACCGTCGGAGAAACTGCCTGACCGGCTTAAACTTTGGATCAATATTGAGAGTGTGCTCAGCGAGTTCCCTCGGGACACCCGGCATGTCAGAAGGTTTCCATGCAAAGATGTCCCGGTTCTCACGGATGAACTCGATGAGCGCGCTTTCCTATTTTGGATCCAAGTTGGCACTGATGATGAACTGCTTGGATGAGCCGCCGGGCACAAAACCAACCATCTTGGTGTCATCAGCTGACTTGAATTTCAACACTGGTTCATGCTCCATTGTTGGCTTTTTTAAAGACGTCATGTCTGCCGGGTCAACATTATCCTTATAAAACTTTAACTCCTCTGTTGCGCAAACAGACTCAACATATGCAGCATCTCCCTCTTCACACTCCAGGGCTATTTTCCGGCTTCCATGTACTGTAATGGTGCCCTTATAACCCGGCATCTTGAGCTGCAAATACACATAACACGGCCGAGCCATGAACTTGGCGTAAGCCGTCCGTCCAAACAGAGCATGATATGGGCTTTTGATCTTAACCACCTCAAAGGTTAATTTTTCCGCTCTGGAATCATACTCATCCCGAAAGGCTACTTCTAGTTCAATCTTACCAACTGGGTATGCCGACTTGCCAGGTACCACACCGTGAAAAATAGTGTTGGATTGCTTAAGACTCTTATCAGTCAACTCCATCCGACGAAACGTCTCATAGTAGAGGATGTTGATGCTGCTGCCTCCATCCATGAGCACCTTAGTGAATTTATATCCACCAACATGAGGCGCTACTACCAAGGCCAAGTGACCCAGATTATCAACCTGGGGAGGATGATCCTCTCTGCTCCATACAATAGGCTGTTCTAACCACCGTAAGTAACGTGGAATCGCCGGCTGAACGACATTGACAGCCCTCTTGTGAAGCTTCTGGTCCCTCTTACATAAACCAGTGGTGAACACATGGTATTGCCCACTATTCAACTGTTTTGGGTTACTCTGATATCCGGACTGTTGCTGCTGATTACCTTGGCCGGGTTGTGGATTATAACCTCCCTGGTTACCCGTATGGCCCTGACCGAAACAACCGCCTCCACCTAAACCGGTGCCCGGGCCATGAAAGCCGCCTCCACCTGAACCGTCGCCAGGCCTGTGACTTCCATCAAATGCATTTGAATTCTTAAACGCTTTCATGATTGTACAGTCCTTCCACAGATGGGTGGCTGGCTTCTCCCGGGTGCCGTGTTTTGGACAAGGTTCATTCAATAGCTGCTCGAGGGTGGGACCTGACCCGCCTGACCGAGGGGGTTGCCTACCCTTGCACCGTTGATTGTTGCCCTGTGTATTGGTGTTAGCTACAAATTCGTCAGCTTTATGTTTGTTACCTCCTTGATTTGCCGGGTTTTGCTGGTGACCCTTGCCATTGCCGTTCTTCTTTCCCTTCCCTGTCTTTTCTTCATCAGACACAGGGTCCTTGGTACTATCAGAATCAACATTCTTGACGAGAGCTGCCATCAATTGGCCCATGTCATTGCAGTCTCGCTTGAGTCACCCCAGCTTCTGCTTCAGAGGTTCAAAACAGCAGTTCTTCTCCAACATTAAGACTGCTGAGCCGGCATCCATCTTATCAGATGAATGTATTATATCCTTGACCCGGCACACCCAATGGGTTGTAGACTCACCTTCCTCTTGCTTACAATTAGTCAGGTCCACAATCGACATAGGTTGCTTACATGTGTATTTGAAGTTCTGAATGAATTGGGCCCTCAACTCCGCCCATGAGCCGATGGAATTGGGTGGCAATCCTTTCAACCAAGTACGAGCCGTTCCATCCAACATCATAGCGAAATACTTAGCCATTGCCGCGTCGCTGACCTCCAATAGCTCCATAGCCATCTCATAACTCGCAATCCAAGCCCCAGGCTGCAAGTCGGCCGTGTAATTAGACACCTTACGAGGCCCCTTGAAGTCCTTTGGCAAACGCTCATTACGTATGGCTGGCACCAGGCAAGGGACACCTTCGGTTCTTGTGGGCACTCCTTCCTCAACCGAGGTTGGTGGATAAGCCGGAAAAGTTTGATGAGCCACCGGCTCCGCCACCAGTTGAACCACTCGCTCAGCCTCTTGTCGGATCCTCTCCTGATCCGCCAAGTTAAGGGCTCCAGCCTGTACTGGCTCATGCCCGTGCGGCCGGTTGCGGCGTTGAGCATTGCTTGACATGTCAGCTGAATCCATATGCCTATTATAGCTTGGGCTTCGGCTCGGGCGAGGGGTTGAATGGATTCTGTATCGACTGTAAGAGTATGCATCCTGCTGCACCAGAGCTGTTTGAAGAAGTTCTCTCACCCTTCGCATTTCAATCGCCGCCGGAGAGTCGCCTTCCATCGGGAGAGCCGCCAAACGAGCCGACGCAGCAATGAGGTTTTCCAAGGGATTGGAGAAGTGACCCGGTGGTGTTGGCACATAATGAGGCAGAGTGGTATGTACACGAGGTGGTTCCATGGCACGCGGCTGAACCGGTGCCCCGGGTGTCGTGATCCGATTTGCCTCCGGCGGGTTACTTTTCCCAGCCTCGGGTGTATGAAAAGGTTCCTAGGATCGAGCGTCAGAGGTAGACATGACTGAGTTTTCTGATGCCTTCTTCTCATGACCTTGTTTGACGCGCTCAGATCCACCGAGAGCCGGAAAGTCTCCGCTTGAAGCTGTTGAGCACGAGCGTCCAAAGCTGCCCGCTCCGCTGCCATCCTGACCTCTTCTGCTGCTAAATTTTCTTTAGCTTGCACCATCTCTTCTCGTACGTGTGCCACCTCTGCGTCATGCTGAGCTTTATCCGCCGGTTCTACCATGACAGTCAAAAGAGTCGTCAGTTTATTCATGAGGTCCATTAGAATCTGAGCCGGGGGGCGCGCGGGGTCTCCTGACCCGGCTGCGGCCGACCCGGTGGTTGTTGCTGCTGCAGCTGTGGAATTTTGCCCGGGCTGCGTGCCTGCCATGAAGACTCCGACCCGATTCAGCGGCTCAAGGGGGTCCAGAATACTGCTGCCATCGGAGCAGCCCTGAGCATGCCATCCTACAGCTGATACAAAGAGTCCGTTTCGCCCGTTGATGATGTAGCGTCAGAATAGACGGCCGTCTCACCGCCATCCACCGATCCTTCAGAGTATTCACCGCCGTGGATGCAACCTACGAAGGCATGCTTCACGATAGATTGAACATGGGTGGACCTCGCGCGCTGAGCCGTTTCAATGAGGTTGGTGTGGATGTCCGGCTCAGGGTCCGATTCGCCGATCCGGCCGATGAAGACATGAATTCCTCCGTAGGGGACCCGGTACCCGCACTCAATTGAGCCGGCCTCGGGGCCCCAGCCTTCGTCGTTGATGTAGAGCTTGCCGCGATGACTCTTGGTCATTCGGCCCACAGCATATCCCTTGAGCCCTTCAAAGTTGCCCTTCAAGAACTCAAATCCACCGCGCGCTGGCGCCACGGTGGGTGCCAACTGTTGTGGAATTGTCACGGCAGATGTCCTAGCAGAAGGACTTAGTCGTAGGGCCATCGCAACTAGGAAGCTTAAAGGGGTTAATCGGGACAAAGGACACAAGAGGTTTTATACTAGTTCGGCCCCTTACGATTAAGGTAAAAGCCTACATCTAGTTGTGTTGATATTGCTGGGGTTTTGATCACCAAGAGGCTACTTCGCCGGCTTGGTTATCGATCTCTTGTTTCTTGCCCTAAGCCGCCACCGGGTCATCCCCTTATATACATGGGTTGACGCCTGGTGGCCTACAGAGTCCCGACCGGCTCATAAAACGTGTCCGGCTCGGTGACTTCTTTTACATGCCTTTCTTTACAAGTCTTTCCTTACATACGGCGGTTTACAGTATTGGGCTTTAAGCCGCCTTTAGGCCTTTAGGCCTTCTATAAGGTTTAATAAACTATCGCCTTGAATGTTTACTGGGCTTCCTTTGTGACCCGCCATTGGGGCTGACCCGGCCCCTCTTGGGCGGGTCATAACTGATAGCTATATCCTCAACAGTATGTCTTCGTTGGGTTCACCCATGGGGCTGAGTTGGAAGGCTCTATCTCTGGCGGTGAGACGGAAATCTGCTCTAAGGATGAGTCCACAGGAGAGACCAATTCAATGTATCAACTGCAAGATGGACGACTTGCGTGCTGTTCCGATGGCGAAAGTATTCCGGACCCCCATGAGCCGCCGAACAGGGTGGCGATCTTCATGGCAGGCACCCAACCGGTTCTCATCTCGACAGCCGCCGCGGCTATAACATCTGGTGCGGCAGCAATGACAACTACAGGTGCTGGCGGGTTAGCCCGCCCGACGGCTCAAGTTTTAGCAGATCTATTGGATGCTCTAGCGACTCTGATGGAGGTTGAGGTAACCCCAGACAACCAGGAGCACCACAACATAGAGATAGCCAAGTTGCGTGATGAGATAGCGCAGGCTAAAGCTGATTTAGCGGCAGAAAATGCCAAGATGGCTGCAGAGCGGGCCGTTTTGGAAGCCCAAGCACAACAGATTCAAGCAGATTCATATCGGCTCATGGTAGATCAGAACGCTTCACACGAGGCCTTGAGAAGAAAGCACCGGAGTCGTTTGCCCTTAGTTTATGAGTCGAGGGACCTCTTTAACACCCCTGGAGCACGGGCCAGTAACCCGCCGGTGGTGAATCGGATGGTTGAACCGCCAGGCCAGCCGCATATGAACAACACTCCGCCTCAACGTGTGGTGACACCACCGGGTCATTACTCCACCCCTTTGGGCAACATGATTGCTGCAACTATGCAATTGGTGGCTCTGCCCGTCGAGGGTGAAACTCCAGCGGCGGTTGAAACCTGAAGGGCCAGGGAGCTTCTTCAAACAACTTTGGTACATCAACAGTCTTATTCTTATAGTCGTGATCGGCTTCATGTGACCCCTCGCCCAAGCCGGAGCTACAACAGGCACATTGACTTGCTAGCGGTCTCAAGTACTGAACATCACCGTAACCAACCTCACGGGCATGACCCTGCGTGCAATGGAGTCAATGCACAGAATTTTGTGGACCAGGCCAGAACACGTCGGGAGGCTGAGCTGGCGGCTCAACTGGCGGCTCATCAGCACACGCTGGTTTACCCGACAACTTCAATTGAGGCAGATGTGACTTCCAAGGCTTTTGGTGTGCCGTGTCTAATAACAGCTATACGAAACGAGCGTCCACCCAAGGACTTCAAAGGCCCTCGTAAGGTGCCTAATTATACAGGTGATCAACCCCCTGAGGCGTGGGTGGAGAGTTATGAGATGGCCATGGAGATGCTGGATGTTAGTGAAGTTGCTTACGCCAAGTACTTCACCATGATGTTAGAAGGGATGGCTCGTACCTGGTTGAAGGGATTGCCGGCTAATTCCATCGGGTCATGGGCAGAGCTGAAGGCCCAGTTTATCCAGAATTTCAAAGATACATGCAAGCAACCTATGTTGATTGTGGATTTGGTTTCGTGTGTGCAGGCCGAGGGCGAGTCAACAACCAGCTGGGTGCGCCGGGTCTTGACCATCATACACTCTTCAGATAATATCAATGTTGGCTCAACGGTTCTGATGTTGGAGAAACATTGCCGGTTCATTCCACTCAAGCAGAAGCTTGGACGGCTCAAGCATCATTGCAATGCCATGGGGGAGTTAATGGCGGCTCTTGTAAAATATGTCAACGCTGATGGTACCAAGGACCCCGACTCTGAGGATGAAAGATCGAGAACGTGAAGGGGCAACAGTATAATTCTACCAATCAGGGTGGCAACGGTAAGCGCAAGGCTGATGACTTTGTGGCTAACACCGATGCACGCAATTATAACCAGCGTCGTAAGGGACAGACGGCTCCAAGGACATGATTCGACCTTGAGGCAATGTTAAATCAGCCGTGTCCGAAACACGGAACGGATCGGAAGCCGGCTACTCATTCATGGAAAGATTGCAACATAATGAGAAGCTTTAGGGAGTCCATCCAGCGCCACCACGACCCGAACGGCGGATCAGGGTTCGGTTCTCATGGTCCAGGTCATGGAGGCGGTGGTTCAAGTTCTGATTTTCAAGGTCACGGTAACCAGGGTGGTTACAATCAACAGAGTAATTAGGGGAGTCAATAGCAGCAACAATCCGGTTAACAGACTAACCCGAAGCAGTTGAATAGTGGGTAGTATCATGTATTCACCACTAGCTTATGTAAGCGGGACTAGAAGCTTCATAAGAGGGCTGTGAACGCGATTGAGCCGGTGGTGCCACGTTATTTGTGGTGGTCAGAGCAGCCTATTGTGTGGAGTCGTGAGGATCATCCGCCCCGGGTCGATAATCCGGGTCACCTGGCTCTGGTAGTGGCACCTCAGGTTGGGGGTTATAAGTTTACTAAGGTGCTCATGGATGGAGGTAGTAGCATTAACATACTTTATTATGAGACCTTCCGTCGCATGGGATTGACAGACAAGAATCTTAAGCCGTCAAACACTGTCTTCCATGGTGCCGTGCCGGGCAAGTCAGCCTACCCAGTGGGGAAGATATCGTTAGAAGTTGCCTTTGGAGATGAGCATGATTCCAGGTCTGAAACTTTAACCTTCGAAGTGGTCAAGATCAAGAGCCCTTATCATGCTCTGTTTGGGCGGCTGGCTTATGCTAAGTTCATGGCGAGGCCTTGCTATGTATACTTGCAACTTAAGATGTCGGGTTATAAGGGCACCATCACAGTGCATGGGAGTCGCAAGGTGGCCTTGGAATGTGAGGAAGGAGATGCAGCTTATGCTAAATCGGTTTATGCAACGGAGGAGTTGAAATTTTATAAAGATAATGTTGACCTGACAGACATGACATCCTTGAAAAAGCCAACCAGGGAGCACGATCCTTTGCTAAAGTTCAAGTTGGCAGATGATACTAAGTTGGTTGATTTCGTCCCTGGCGACTCATCTAAGCAGTTCAGCATCAGCACTAATCTGGATCCGAAATAGTCGGAAGCTCTTCTGGAAACACGTCTTGGTATTCACAAACGACTGGAATATGAGAGATGGCATTCAACTCGCCCTTCTCATTGAGAGAAAATAGTCGAATGGTTTCGTCATGAGCGGCATATATGATCACATCCTCAGAAGAGTGTGTCAATTAAATCTGCCTGGCAGCACAATCAAGCTGATCCTTGTGCTTAGAAATCTAGTCCATCCCGATAATTAGATCAATATCCGAGTCACCAAGAACAATTGGAGAAGACAGAAATTTACAGTTGCCCATCTCGATAGACACATCCGGGACGCAATTATTATATGTCATTTGCTTACCCGGGGACACAATCTTCAACAGGAAAGGAATCTTTTCGGTCACAAACTCATCCTTGGCAACAAAAGGTCTTGAAATGAAATAAAGCGATGCACCAGTATCAAACAATACTTTTGCAGGAAAGGAGTTAACTGGAAGGTTACCCATGATCACTTCTGAAGAATCCTCTGCCTGAGCTGCGTTCATCATGTTCACCTTAGCATGCTTGGGATTATGCTTGACCACTACATTGCTTGAAGATCTCACTGGAGGAGGAGGAGGCGGAAGGCGCCTTTGGTTGAAGCACTTGTTTGCATAGTGCCCTTTCTGCTGACACTTGTTGCAAGTAACCTCTGAGAGCGGACGATGATAAGGAGCACTTGACCTTGGAGCTTGAGACCAAGCTTTGTTCTGAAAGACTGGGTTGGGTGGGTGGGAAGATCCATTGCCACCTTTGCTCTTCTGTTGGTAGGACTGGCGAAACGGAGGAGGAGGAAACCAGAACTTCTGTTGCTTAGCTACCACTTGTGATGAATAAGATTGAACTGCATCCCTAAGTGTCTTCTTAGAAGCCTCACACTTGAGCTGAGCAGATTCTTGCTTTAGGGACATGTTATAGAATTGATCGAACTTAGTCGGCTCAAGAAGCACGAGAGCTAACTGCAGATCTTCTCTGAGGCCACCTCTGAATTGATAGATCATACTCTTTTCATCAGGAACGTCTTGTTTAGCGAAGCGAGCAAGTTTCTGAAACTGGATATTGTATTGATACACGAACATGCTGCCTTGCTTGAGATTGCGGAACTCCTCACGCTTGCTCTCAGCAACACTTGGTGGGATGTGATGAGCCTTGAAGTCTCGGCGGAAATCATCCCAGGTAATCACACGGCCTCCTCTGGAATCTCTGTATTGTTGAAACCACTCAGCAGCTTGGTCGTTGAGTTGAAACGAAGCAAACTTGACAAAGTCCTCAGGCCTGACATTGCTACATTCAAAATGCTTGCAGATGTCCACATGCCAATCGTCGGCGTCTGTGGCCTCGACACATTTGCTGAAGGACTTCGGCTGGTTTGCGAGGAACTGGTTGAGGGCAGCAAACTGAGGCTGATTGTTGCCTTGGCCTTGATTTCCTTGGTTGCCTTGACCTTGGTTGCGCTCTTGCAAGAGTTGCAAAAGCATCTGAGTGTTGGCGTTGGTGGCTGCCATGACAACTTGCCATGCCTACGGAGGTGGAGGTGGTGGCGGATTCTGACGCGTTGGAGGGGCCATCCTGAAGAGGGTGACATCCATTAGAATCTTGATAAACAGATAGACAAGCTGAATCAATGGATCGAAATGGCAACATATAGTCTCACAATAAACATTCGAACAAGGATGAACGAATGAATTCCAAAGTAAATCGTCACACGTCCATTAGGTTGAGAAGCCACTCAGATAAAGGTAGATGAATAAAGCAACAAGGTGCAAATATGAACAAATAAGTTGTAAGGATTACCCAATCACAAACCAAATATCCGCGGGAAGAAATATTAGAGCTACTTGAATTCCCACCTATAAAACTCCCGAAACTTTCTGGTTATGCAATCAGGTGTTGGGGATATAGGGGAAGCATAATATCTCACCCAAACTAACAATTCCTACATCCAGCTGTATCCATCCTTCAACACATAACCAAGAAACCTTCGGAAATCATGTACCTCAACCTTCGAAAAGCATCCGTTATACGAGTTATGGCAATACTCCCGAACTCCCGCCCCTGTACTGGGTGGCGTCGAGGTTATCTCACCAACAACTGCATAAAAGAGATTTTCGATGTCGGCGAACTCAGGTATTCCAGAACTGCAACGATAAAATTGTGATGACAACACCTCGGAGCTCAACTCCCCGGGACACTGCCACAACCCCTAAATGTCAGGAGGCACCAAGAACAATGTTCTCGTCACAAGACTATCGAAACGATTCCAAGATACCCGCGTGATTCTAATTTTTTTCATGAAATTTGAGGAGAGGAGAGTCAAAACTTCTACGTCAGGAGGCCTCACCAGAGCGACGAAGGGACCGAGGAGTAAAAAGAATCCTACTCTCTGATATATATAATCCTAAGACTCAAAACATTTTGTTCTAGACTCAACAACGTCAGCGATTCGATCAAGCAGGGGGCTCCTAAATCGGGGATGGCTCTGATTACCAACTTGTCACACCCACAATGCGGCTATATCTCCCACGTGTCGGGGCACGACTTAGAGGCATAGCCGCATGGTAGTTTTGTCACAAGAGGGGTAATCTTCACACAATCACATGTACTGAATAAGAAAGGGATAAAGAGTTGGCTTACAATCGCCACTTCACACAATACATAAATAATTCATACATCATCCAAATACACTCAAAGACTGACTATGGCCAAATCCGAATAAAAGGAAGATAGACCCCAAATGCTAGATCCCCGATCGCCCCAACTGGGCTCCACTACTAATCATCAGGAAACAAAACGTAGTAACGACCCAGATCCTCGTCGAACTCCCACTTGAGTTCGGTAGCATCACCTGCACTGGCATCATCGGCACCTACAACTATTTGGAAGTATCCATGAGTCACGAGGACTCAGCAATCTCACACCCGCGAGATCAAGACTATTTAAGCTTATGGGTAGGAGAAGGTAGTGAGGTAGAGCTGCAGCAAGCACTAAGCATATATGGTGGCTAACATACACAAATAAGAACGAGAAGAGAAGCAACGCAACGGTCGAGAAGCTAGAAGTGATCAAGAAGTGATCTTGAAGCTACTTACGTTCAAGCATAACACAAGACAGTGTTCACTTCCAGGACTCCGCCAAAAAGAGACCATCAGGACAACACACTCGGTTGAATCATTTTAATTAAGTTAAGTGTCAAGTTCTCTACAACGGGATATTAACAAATTCCCATCTGCCACATAACCGTGGGCGCGGCTCTCGAAAGTTTATACCCTGTAGGGGTGTCCCAACTTAGCCCATCACAAGCTCTCATGGTGAACGAAGGATATTCCTTCTCCTGGGAAGACCTGATCAGTCTCGGAATCCCGGTTACAAGACATTTCGACAATGGTAAAACAAGACCAGCAAAGCCGCCCGATGTGCCGACAAATCCTGATAGGAGTCACACGTATCTCGTTCTCAGGGCACGCCGGATGAACACTACGTATGGCAACCGAAGATACCCAAAGTTGCCTAGGGGCGGCACCGCAAGTGGCTCTGTTTTGGACCAACACTCAGAGGAGCACTGGCCCGGGGGTTTACAATAAAGATGACCCTTGAGTCCACGAAACCCAAGGGAAAAGGCTTAGGTGGCAAATGTTAAAACCAAGGTTAGGCTTTGCTGGAGGAGTTTTATTCAAGGCGAACTGTCAAGGGGTTCCCATAACACCCAACCGTGTAAGAAACACAAAATCAAGGAACATAACACCGGTATGACGGAAACTAGGGCGGCAAGAGTGGAAGAAAACACTAGGCATAAGGCCGAGCCTTCCACCCTTTACCAAGTATATAGATGCATTAATTAAATAAGAGATAATATGATATCCCAACAATATCCATGTTCCAACATGGAACAAACTTCATCTTCACCTACAACTAACAACGCTATAAGAGGGGCTGAGCAAAGCGGTAACATAGCCAAACAACAATTTGCTAGGAAGGTGGGTTAGAGGCTTGACATGGCAATATGGGAGGCATGCTATAACAAGTGGTAGTTAGCACGACATAACGATAGAGCGAACAACTAGCAAGCAAAGATAGAAGTGATTTCGAGGGTATGGTCATCCTGCCTGCAATGTTCTCAGAGTTGTCGAAAGCTTGATCTTCGCTAGTGTACTCAACAGGTTCCTCATTCACGTACTCGTCTCTCGGATCTACCCAAGGCAAGAACACAAGCAATGGAACAACAATCAATCACGGTGCAATGCACAAGAAACATGATGCAATACATGTCATGATATGCGAGATATGATATGCAATGCATATGTGTGCTCCAGAAGGGAAAGAATGATCAAGGCATCAACATGGCAAACCAAGTATGCCGCTAGAAAGATGAGATGCTTTCAGTTGAAATCAATATAAAGATCACCGGAAATGGATGCACGGATTTGCAAATGGCAAGCAAAACAAGAATGGTGCAAAACTGTGATTAACAACATGATGGCACTTAGAATGCAACAAGAAACTAAGCAACTGCACTCCAACATAGCAACAAAGCATATGGCAGTGATGTACAAGAGATGCTTGACAAAACATGAACACTAAGCTATGGCTAAAAATCACTAGAACAGGTTCAAACAAGCATGGCAAAAGTGCAAAAGATATCAGCTTCACAGACTTAGTGAAAATACTAACATGTCAAAAACAACATCACGAAGCAATTTTTAGAGCAAGCAAACACGTGCTACATGAACATATCATGGCAAATAAAGGCATGTCATGAATCTACTAAAAGCATAGATCAAAAGTCCCTTACTGAACATGAGCCAAAAAGGCACAAAAGATATGATGACACACATGTAAACATAGCAAGTTTTATTAACAGTTTCAGACTTGGTGAAAAACAGAGCATGGCATAAACAAATTTATGAAAGTAACTTTGCGAGCTCATGCCACTCACCACAAAGCATTAAATGACAACATAAGCATACCAACAGCAAGATGACATGTTCATGAAGCTAACCATGGCAAGAGCAAGTTCATAGGATGATGGATCACTAGCAACAACCATGGCAATATTGATTAACATGTTAACAATCTGTGAGGAACATTTTATAGCAAAAGTAGAGCAACAAAAAGACATGCTAGATCACTCCATAATTTCAACCAGGGGCATGAATGGATAGAGCATAACCACATGTTCAAAACATCCTTACTAAAGTATCTCAAAATAAGCATGGATCTCAATGTAGCATCAAGTTTACATGGCATCAAAATAACAGCAGGAAAAAGACTTAGCAAAATCCTATGTCCCAGAAAACAACAACATCACGGAGCCTAGTTTGCATTCTTGTTCTAGTCACCACATAGATCACAAAAATACAAGGCTAGCACCTCTGTAAATATGGCATGATGTAGTTCAAAACACATGTAGACATCATGCTCATATGATGCACACATCAAATGCAACAAAAATGACAAATCACCATGATCTGATAAGTACCAGCAGTTAACATTCTATAGCACTCTTTCATCGATGAAAATGGCATCATAAAGGACAATAACATGCATGGAAATGCTTCTAACATGGAGAGCTCAACGAGACGAACATTTTGACATATCATATGCAAGATTTGGAGCCACAGTCACTGAGATACGACATAATGAAGTAGGCTTGAAAATATTACAGAGATTCGGGAGTTAGGTGATTTTACCCTCCGGATTCCAGATCTAGGGTTCGGGGCGCGGAAACCGAGGTTCATCGGGGAGTCGCCGGACTTGGCCGAAGAGGAGGAAGGAGACCGGAGAGGCGGCCAGAGGCGTCGGATCCGGCGAGGACGATGGCGGGGCAGCGCCTGCGAGGCACCGGGTGGCGGGGTCGGCGAAGGGCGGTGAGGTTGGCGAAGGGCGGCGGGGTCGCTAGCGCAGGGTCACGCGGTGGCAGCACCGACGCTGGGAGGCGGAGCTAGGAGGCGGTGCTGAGGCGGCGGGGAGTGCAGGCGAGGCGGAGGGCGCGGGGCGGCGGCGACCGGGCTATGGGCTCGACGGGCCTTCCTCGGGCAGCGATAGGCGCAGGGTGGCGGCACGAACTGTCCAGCGGGATCCAGACGTGTCCGGCGGCGGCGGGCAGAATTTTAGGGTTTGGACTGCGATATTTTGGAGGGGTGCACATATTTATTGGTAGAGGGAGTTTGGAGTGTCCAAATGAGGTGCGGTGTTTGCCCACACGATCGTGATCTGACATCGAAGAACGTGGAGATGGTTTAGATGGGTTATTGAGCTGTTTTGGAGGGGTGTTGGGCTGCAACACACAAGGGGCTTTTGCGGTTACCCGGTTAACCATTGGGGTATCAAACGGCCCCCAAATGGAACGAAATTTGACAGGCGGTCTGTCGGTGATGTACCAAGGCCACTTGACAAATCCCGACCCATTCTGAGGACGTTTAACTCACGAAAAGAGACAAGAGAGGGGTGCGCCGGTGCATGTGGGAGTGTCGGATTGCGAAACGAACAACGAGGAAATGCTAGGATGCATGAGACGAACACGAATGCAAATGCGATGCACATGATGACATGATATGAAATGCATGACACGAACAAAATGCAAAATGAAAGACAAAAGCCCAACCATGAAGGGAATCTCATAACTTAAAGCCGAAAATGGCAAGAGTCGGAGTTATAAATAAGGAAAGTTACATCCGGGGTGTTACAGTTTGCTCTCCCTCGTATTGATCAAATCATTGATGCTATGGCAGGTTGTGAGCATTTGAGTTTTTTGGATGCTTATTCTGGTTATCATCAGATCAAGATGGCAGTTAAGGACCAGGAGAAGACAACCTTCATTACTCCGTTTGGAGCCTTCTGTTATGTGCCTATGCCTTTTGGGCTCAAGAGTGCCCAGGCAACTTATCAGCGGTGTGTGCAAAATTGCCTTCACAATCAGATTGGGCGCAACATTCATGCTTATGTAGATGAACTTATGGTGAAGTCAAGAGAGAGGGAGACCCTGATTGATGATTTGATGGAGACATTTGACAATCTCTAGGTCTACAAGATGATGCTCAACCCGGCTAAGTGTGTCTTTGGTGTGCCAGTAGGCAAGCTCTTGGGTTTCCTGGTTTCTAACAGAGGCATTGAAGCTAACCCGGAGAAGATCAAAGCCATTACTTCATTGGCTAAGCTGGCATGTGTTAATGATGTTCAACATCTGGCGGGTCGTATTGCGGCTCTGAGCCGGTTCATAAGCCGGCTGGGGGAGAAGGCTATTCCTCTTTATCAGATGATGAACAAGACATATCACTTTGTTTGAAGTGATGCTGCTAATCAAGCGTTTGAGGATCTGAAGAAACAGTTGGCTGAGTCACCCGTGCTTGCTGCCCCTGTTGATAAAGAGCCTCTATTGTTATATGTGGCTGCTAATAGCCAGGCTGTCAGTGTAGCCATCGTGGTGGAAAGAAAGGAGGTAGGCAAGGAGTACCCGGTCCAGCGGCCGATTTATTACATCAGTGAGGTGCTTATTGAGTCCAAACAAAGGTATCCGCACTGGCATAAGCTTGTGTATGGGGTTTTCATGGCAAGCCGGAAACTTAAGCAGTATTTTCAAGGTCATCTTATCACTGCGGTTAGTTCTGCTCCTTTAGGAGATATCATCCAAAACAGGGAAGCTACAGGCCGGGTTGCTAAGTGGGCCATTGAGCTGGGGCCTCATGATTTAAAATATGTGCCTCGTACAACCATCAAATCCCAAGCACTTATGGATTTCATCAATGACTGGACAGAGTTACAGGCACCTGAGGAAAAACAAGATAACACATATTGGACTATTCTCTTTGATGGATCCAGACAGTTGGAGGGCTCGGGGGCTGGAGTCGCCTTGACTTCCCCACGAGGTGACAAATTTTCTTATGTTCTCCAGCTAATGTTCCCGTACTAACAATGCAGCTGAGTATGAGGCTTTACTCCATGGTATTCGGATGGCTAAGGAGATGAACTTAAGTCGGGTAAGGTGCTTTGGCAATACAGATCTGGTGGCTCAGCAACTTTCTGGTACTTGGGATTCTAAAGATCCGCTCATGGCGGCTTACCGCCAAGAGGTTGATGCCATTGCGGGTCATTTCAAGGGTTATCAAGTTGATCATATTGATTGCAGGAAGAATGAGGCGACTGATACTTTAAGCTGACTAGGGTCTCAGCGTAAGCCGGTGCCACCTAACACGTTCTTGGACATTTTGCTTAACCCTTCTGTCAAACTACCTACAGAGGAGGACCTTGCTGTCCCTAACCCGGAAGCACAATTGGCGGCGGCTCTACATGCTATTCCCGATTGGACGGTTCCATATTTGGCTTACATGACCCGGGATGATTTGCTACAGGATGAGGTCTTGGACAGACAGATAACCCAGCGGTCTAAGTCAATGACGATTGTCAATAGGGAGTTGCACCGTCGTGGTGTCATGGGGGCGTTTCAATGTTGCGTCTCTCCTGAAGAAGGTTGCGAGATTCTACGAGAGATCCACGAAGGAGATTGTGGTCATCATGCCAGCTCTAAATCTCTTGTAGACAAGGCTTTCCATCATGGGTTCTATTGGCCGATGGCTCACGCTGATGTTGAGGATTTAGTGAGCAGATGTGACAGCTGTCAGAAATTTTCACGACGAGCTCATGTGCCGCCTCAAGAATTGAGGATGATTCCAATTACTTGGCCATTTGCAACTTTGGGGCTTGATATGGTTGGGCCTTTTAAAAGGTCCAAGGATAAGAAGACCCACCTCTTGGTGGCGGTGGATAAGTTTACTAAGTGGGTCGAATCAGAGCCGGTTAGTAAGTGTGATGCATCAACGGCGGTTCAATTCATGAAGAAAGTGATCTTCTATTTTGGCTTTCCACACAACATCATAACAGATAATGGCACTAATCTTTCTAAAGGCACTATGGAAGAATTTTGTCAACAGGAGCACATCTGGCTTGATGTTTCCTCTGTGGCTCACCCTCAATCCAATGGGCAGGCAGAATGAGCAAATCAGGATATTCTACGAGGTATCAAGCCCCGGCTTATGGTTCCTTTTCAGAGAATGCCGGGTTGTTGGGTGGAGGAGTTACCCTCAGTGTTATGGAGCATCAACACGACCCCCAACAGGTCTACGGGTTACACACCTTTCTTCATGGTTTATGGGGCAAAAGCGGTTCTCCCTAGTGATATCCGTCATGACTCACCTCGGGTGGCGGCTTATGTTGAAGCTGACAATGGAAAGGCGCATCAAGACGCACTTGACCTATTGGATGAAGAGCGTGATCTTGCAGTGGATCATTCGGCGATTTACTAGCAAGATCTACAACATTATCACAACCGTCGGGTCAAAACCAGAACCTTTCAAGAAGGCGACTTAGTGCTCCAGCTCATCCAATATCAGACAGATATGCATAAGTTATCACCACCTTGGGAAGGACCTTTTGTGGTCAGCAAGAATCTGCATAATGGGTCATACTACCTTATCGACGTTCGAGACAACAAGGACTCACGCACATCGAAGGAGGAGACCCATCGGCCGTGGAACATCGCTCATCTTCGACCCTACTATACTTGAGCCTCTGGCACTCATGATGTACATAGTTATCTTATGTATATATTATAAGCAGTATAATAAAGCCAGCATCCCTGACAATTCAAGGCCTCTATCGTTTCACTTCTTCGAAGCTGAGTCTTTATCATCATTTAAGAGGCCCAACGCCCACAACCTCAGGGATCAAAGAGAGTTGGATGCACAACATAGCTCAAACATAGGTACCTGATGATCATTTGGGGGCTTCCTGCTCATCAAGCATAGCTGTCGGTACCCTCTTGATCGGCACAATACCAAAACCTACATGGTCATTTGGGGGCTTCCTGCTCATCGAGCATAGCTGTCGGTACCTCTTGATCGGCGCAATGCCAAAACTCATAAGATCACTTGGGGGCTTCCTGTTCAAACATAGGTATATAGACCAAAGAGAACATAGCTATCGGTACCCTCTTGATCGGCTCAAATGCCACACTTGTAAGTATGTCACTTGGGGGCTTCCTGCTCAAACATAGGCGTATTCGACCAAAGAGAGCATAGAGTTACTACCCTCTTGACCAGGTTTGTTCAAACATAGGCGTATTCGACCAAAGAGAACAAACTCTGACTAGGTCATCCTACCTGTACACTAGCTGCTTCAACTCCATCAGGTCATCCTAATTGACCCGCCGAACTCCTAACGATCAGTCTTTACGGCGTATTCGACCAAGATCTGAGCTCGATTAAGGTTCAAACGGCGGCTTGTCATGCGAGAGCACAGTTTATAGATAGTCAAGATGGATCCAGGCTTCATAAGCCGCCTTCCTTGGAACTTGGATAAATCGGCCCATGATACTGTTACTCTGGCCCGGCGTACTCCTGATAAGTCTTTGAGCAAGACCAGACTTATTCCAGGGTTCAAATGTCGATTGGGCACACTGTGAGTCAGGATCACGATAACACAAACAATCCAGTGGCTCAGGCTAGTTTCATTGAAGAAGACACTTTGGCTTGGCAGCCTACAAAAGCCTCGAATCTCCTTTGATTTCTTATTTGTGTTTGTCTTTTTTGTTGTTTTTGGTTTTTGTAAGTCGGGCCCAGCTGCCCCGTTTATGGCTCATATTTGAAGCATACTTTGGGTTTATACAACCCGTCAGGAGGACAGACTCTAAATTGCCAAAGCATGATGAATCCTATGGTTGGAGGTATAACTCTAACACCTCTCAATTGCATGAAGCTGATAAGCCGCCAGTTTAAGTATATACTACAGGTATGTCATTTTACTTAGCAGTTGTCAGACCGACTCTGGTTATGGACTATTCGTCCCCAGCGGCTTTAATTGGGTATCATGACCCGCCCAATGGTAAGCTGCTAGGGCCCTTGTAATTTCTTTGTGTGCAGGATAATAATAATTCAAATCTGCATGCATTAAAGGCTATCATACCCATAATGATTTTTAAACCGGTGGATCAGCAGTATTACGCACAACAGAAACATGCACGATGGCACGACAAAGACAAGTTTTAACTACCCTATTACATGGCTCCATGAACCAAAAGGAGATCAAGTGTTTTGCCAACGATTAAGTCTCTAAATCACCCATCAGTTTAATCTTCTTGACCTTGCTGATGGGAGGCCTCCGGTTCATCCCTTGCCGGTTGTTCTTCCTCCTTCGCCGTCTGGAAGTTTGGTTTGGACCAATCAAAGCTACGCAAGGCGAATAATTCAGCTTCATCGTCAATCAGATTGGACGGGTCAATTTCAGGAGCAAAAGTGTGCTTATGAATCAGCGGGATTAAGTCCATCACTTTGTACGCATGCGTATGCATCTTCTGATTCTCTGCGTCGTAAGCCGGCTGATACTTAGAGAGGTTGGTTTCTTCGGCAACGACTGTTGCATGAGGAAGGATTTCTTTAACACAAACCACGAAGTCCTGTTGATCAAAAGAAGTACGGTCCTCCTTCAGACTTGGATATCCACTGGCTACATCCGCCGGGTCTAACTCCGGTACCCACGCTTTAGCAGGGCTCAAGGCCGTCACACCACCGGCTCTCGCACACGACCATTTTATCTCTTGAATCCTGATGGGCAAGATTGATAATTTCTTCAGCACATCGCTTAACAGATTGGGTCCTTGATTAGCCGGAGAGATGGTAGCCAATGTATGCTAAGCTCCAGTATACAATTGCTCGACGAGAGTATAAACCGCCTTGAGCTTCACAAGAGTGTCTTGGCTAAAGTTGCTGCTCCTAGGACCTGAGTAAGTCATAGATTGGTTAAAATGGTGGCTTACATTATGACGACAAGTACTTACTTTGGATGAATAACAAGGCGAGTCACCGAAGAGAGCAGAAACCATCTGAGACACATGGTGTTTTAAGCCGGAGAGCTCAATGGTCACCTCCTGAAGAGTTGCTTCTGCCTTCTCAGCCCACTGCGTTAAAGCAGTCTTTTCTTCAACCCAAGTATTTTTCTCCGCCTTAAAGCTGGTCTTCAACTTTTCCGATTCAGTCACACTAAACTAGAATTTCAACTCAGCTTTTCGGGTTTCATTTTCTTGAGCCGCCAGCCGGGTCTTGGCATCGTTCAGTTGAGATTCCAAATCAGCAGTCGCAGCCTGCATGCAACACAAATTTATCAAACATATTTCATGGTGGATTACAACAATATAAGTCCCAAGTCTTGTGCAAGCAACAACACTTGGCACTTGGGGGCTAATGTCTATCAAAACAATTTTTCACAGAAACGACTCTTATGAATAAAGTTCCAAGCACTTTGCAAGCAACACTACTTGGCACTTGGGGGCTAATGCATATTTCTTGTATCTTAGTAATGATGAACCGGATGTGCTGTAAACAGTCTCAGCCGACTCATGGAGACTATGCAGTTAAGCTCTACTCTTTTACACAATGATCAATAGGACCTACTCATTCATACTGATTAAACTGGCCCTTGGGGACTACGAATGCAAAATTATGCTATTTTAGCATCTGGTTTATTTTTAAACCGGACTTGGAGGGAGTCTAGGACAGAAGCTTATGATTCTTCTAAGTCTACAAATTATTCATTCTTATCATAATCAAAAGACTTGGGGGCTAGCAGGATATACATAACTTTTGTAAGCCGGATGACATACCTCATACTTCTGGTGCATCTGTTTCACCATCTCAATTTCCAAATCATGGCTAGAGTGTACTTGATTGAGATAACCAGACAATACTTCACTACTGCTCAATTGAGCATAGTGGGAGACATCAAATCTCACTTTCCGTCTCTCCATGACTTCTTGCTTGGCAGAATGTCAGGCTAACACAGTTGGGTTCCCCAGTTCAGTAAAACCAGTGCCAGTGATCAGAATGTCATCAGCATAAGTCTCTAGCGGGTTAAGTGAGCTGGACGGTTCAGTAGTGGAAGGGTCAATGTTGGTTTGATCAACCGACAACTCAGGCATTTCAGTTTGAGTGTTGGAAGCAGGATCTTCTGGTTGTTGTTCAGAGGCTTCTGGTGCAGAAGCTTGCTGGTCCGGTTCAGCAATTTTAGGGTCTTCATTTGGTTTTGTCACCTTTGCCTTCTTGTTGGGCTTTGCTTGACCACTAAAAGAGTTTGGACAAGTCAACATAATGGCGAGGATATAAAAGTATAGGAGAAAGGTAATTGTTCTTACCTAGGGGCAGTCTTGAAAGCCAGCAGCTGGGTCTGAGATGAATCGCCAGAGGAAGAACGAGAAATCTCCTGCAAGATTGAATCAAAACAATTGAGTGGCTGGTGAAAGAGACCCGCCAGTAAATAAAAGAGTTAAGGTTAGAAAGAACCTCATTTTGGCGTTTGCAAGGAGGAGTGTTTGATAAACTGGAGGATAATTCTTCACCTCCACTGGTCCGGGTTTGGCAGCTTTCGCGATAGCCCTAGCCTTTTTGGCGGCTTCGTGGTCATATTTTGCCTTCTAGAACTCAGATTTAGCCTGCGGAAGAGTAATATACTTGAGTTCACGTAATATTTGGATGATAAGATAAAGTAAGGGAAAACAAGAGACTTACATCTGGCAGCGGGTTAAGCTTGCAGAAAGGGTTCGGACCCACTTTGCTGCAATCTTCGAATTTTCCATTTACAAGTGTTGTTGCCATTTCAATAATGCCCTTTTTCAGTCAGACACAGAGAGCTATGGTGTAATGGATCATATTTTTCTTCGGTATAAGTACACATGAAGCCAGATCAGCGGCTTAAGGGTATGATCCGCCACGAGACCCACCAGCGGACCAAATCAACTCTGGTTAAACCGTTTCTAGCAGGGCTTGGACCTTTCTGATAGTAGGGGTGAGTTTCTTACGTTCGGCTGAGATAAGTTTTTCAGGGAGTTGATGTTTTGGGTCAAGACATTCAACACGATAACCCGGCAAGGGATTTTCATCAGCTGGCGAGATATCTTTACAATAGAACCACATCTGATTCCAGTCCTTGGGTTGACTTGGTAGAGCTGCTTGAGGGAAGATGGCATATCTTCTGCGTTGAATCGAGATCCCACCAAGCTCCAAGCTGGGCCCGTTTGTGAACTCATTTTGGCGGTTCAGATAGAAGAATTCCCTGAAAAGCTTGACACTAGGCTCTTCTTGAAGGTATACTTCACAAAAAACTTGAAAGTTAGATATGTTTGACATGTAGTTGGGTCCTATGTCTTGAGGATGAAGTTTGAAGAAGTGTAGAACATCTCGAATAAACTTAGAGCCAGGCGGTGAGAAGCCCCGGTTCATATGATCAGTGAATACAATGACTTCACCGTCCTTTGGAAAAGGTCTCTCTTCGCCCGTGTCAGGAGCGCGGTAATGCATGACACTCTTCTCTGGCAGATATCCAACATTGAAAAAATATTTTAAGGTACCCTCAGTAACGATGGAAGGAACCCAGTTACATGTGGTAACTATCTTTGGTGGAATTGTGAAAGAAGGACAACCTAAAGGAAGGGAATAATTTGCCAGTTCAAGTCAGTTGGTGAAATCACAAGTTAACAGTTGTAGTGTACATTCAGAATGGCGACTTAAGTAATGGCTAATGATATATTAAGTAATGATAAGCCGGTAAAGTAAGCCGCCATGACTGAGATATTCAAGATATGACAAGAGAAAAATTTGCTAAGTATTGGGACAAACAGGTTCCACAAGTTAAAGCTATAAATTCGGATCTACAACTATTCAGAAAAAGGAAATAAATTTTGAACCTACAGAGGCGGCAACAGAAAAGTGGAGGTACCCCAGAGGAGATCTGTCGCGATGAGGATGTGTTCTAATATCAAAAACGGGTGCTAAAACTGCTACCGCACATGACATATGTTATTCTCAGATCAAGCTATGCAATCTAGAAAGAAGAGAAGGAAGAATGATGATGAACACCGATGAGCAGCGAAACCCTAAGAACAGATCTATGAAGGGAAAAGGGGAAGACTTACTGACGCTGGCGGATAGCGGTGGAGCACCGCGGCGTTTCTGGTTAGTTCAGGGTGATGCGGCGGCCGGAGTTGATGAAGAGGACGAAGGTCGATGGTGGCGGAGCTCGTGCGGGCTGGTACGTCGCGAGGAGGAAGAAGACGAGAAGGAGAAGAGAGGAGAATGAGAAAGGGGCGGTTTGGCCCTATTTATAAGGAAAGGACTAATAGGCAGGCGCAAAAAACGAGGAGGCCAAATGATGATTATCCAACTAATTGAACGCCTTGATTTTCGGAAGGTCATTAAAGATAAAAGATCCATTAAAGATGACGTCGTGGCGGGTTTCTGAAATTTCTGGAGATGATGTCATGGCGGGTTACAATGTTTCACAACAGAGGAAGAAGGATTTTTTCTAAGTGTTGAAGATTGACATGAACAAGTTCAAATCAACCTGGGGCCTAATGTTGGGGATATGACTATCAGATATGACCCGCCCAGGAGGGGCCGGGTCAACCACAATGGCGGTTCATCTAAATGAAGCCCAAGAATATACAAGATGGCGGTTCATAGTTAGGCTTATAAGATGCCCAGGCCCAGAGGCGGCTTAAGACTTGTAAGTATAAACCGCCATGTATGTGTAGACTTGTAATGTAATGCATGTAAGCTACGTCACCGAGCCGGACATGTTGTATGAGCCGTTCGGGACTCTGTAGGCCACAAGGCGTCAACCCATGTATATAAGGGGATGACCCGATAGTGGCTTAGGGCAAGAAACATTAGATCGAGAGCCAAGCAGCGCGTGTTTTCTCCCTGGTAATCGAAACCCTAGCAATACCACCTCTAACTGGAGTAGGCCTTTACCTTCACCGCAAGGGGCCGAACCAGTATAAACTCTCCATGTCCTTTGTCCTGTTTAAACCCCTTTAAGCTAACCTCGTCACAATGGCTCCACATCTAAGTCCTTCCATGAGGACATCTACCGTGACACTTCCACGATAGGAAGGGAGAAGGAAAGGGGAGGATTCGGCCTCCCCCTCTCTTTCCTTCCCCCCTACAATGCATATGGAAGGGGGGGAGGCCGACTTGGAGGAGGTGCCTAAGTAGGATCCCTCCTACTTGGGGCGCCCCTTGCTGCCCCTCTCCCTATATATATATATATGGGGGCACCGCTAGAACACACAACATTGATTCCTAGCCATGTGCGGCGCCCCCCTCCACAGTTTACGCCTCCGGTCATATTAGTGCTTAGGCAAAGCCCTGCGCGGATCACTTCACCATCACCGTCACCATGCCGTCGTGCTGACAAAACTCTCCCTCAACACTTTGCTGGATCAAGAGTACAAGGCATGTCATCGAGCTGAACGTGTGCAGAACACGTAGGTGTCGTACGTTTGGTGTTTGATCGGTCAGAACGAGAAGAAGTTCGACTACATCAACCGCGTTGTCAAACGCTTCCGCTTTCGGTCTATGAGAGTACGTAGACACAGTCTCCCCTCTCGTTACTATGCATCTCCTAGATAGATCTTGCATGAGCATATGATTTTTTTTGAAATTGCATGTTATGTTTCCCAACAGTGGCATTAGAGCCAGGTCTATGCGTAGATGATATGCACGAGTAGAACACAGAGTTTTGGGCGGTGATCATCATACTGCTTACCACCAATGTCTTATTTTGATTCGGCGGTATTGTTGGATGAAGCGGCTGAGGGAGTCCTGGATTAGGGGGTCTCCGGACAACCGGACTATATCCTTTGGCCGGACTGTTGGACTATGAAGATACAAGATTGAAGACTTTGTCCCGTGTCCGGATGGGACTTTCCTTGGCGTGGAAGGCAAGCTAGGCAATACGGATGTGTAGATCTCCTCCCTTGTAACCGACTCTGTGTAACCCTAGCCCCCTCTAGTGTCTATATAAACCGGAGGGTTTAGTCCGTAAGACATACAATCATACCATAGGCTAGCTTCTAGGGTTTAGCCTCTACGATCTCGTGGTAGATCAACTCTTGTAATACTCATATCATCAAGAACAATCAAGTAGGACGTAGGGTATTACCTCCATCAAGAGGGCCCAAACCTGGGTAAACATCGTGTCCCTTGCCTCCTATTACCATCCGCCTTAGACGCACAGTTCGGGACCCCCTACCCGAGATCCGCCAGTTTTGACACCGACAGCGGCCCGGACCAACCTTACATGACCACGTTCATGAGACCGGTTCCACCGACAGACATGCAACTAGTTATACATAAAGGTGGCTGGCGAGTGTCTGTTTCTCCAACTTTAGTTGAATTGAATTTGACTGCGGCCGGTCCTTGTTGAAGGTTAAAACATCAAACTTGATAAATCACCGTTGTGGTTTTGATGCGCAGGTAAGAACGGTTTTTACTAGAAGCCCGTAGCAGCCACGTAAAACTTGCAACAACAAAGTAGAGGACGTCTAACTTGTTTTTGCAGGGTATGTTGTGATGTGATATGGTCAAGAGATGATGTGATACATGTTATTGTATGAGATGATCATGTTTTGTAAAAGTTATCGGCAACTGGAAAGAGCCTTATGGTTGTTGCTTTATTGTATGAAATGCAAATGCCATGTAATTGCTTTACTTTATCACTATGCGTTAGTGATAGTTGTAGAAGCAATAGTTAGTGAGACGACAACGAAGTATGATGGAGATCAAGGTGTCAAGCCGGTGACGATGGAAATCATGACGGTGCTTTGGAGATGGGTATCAAAGGCACAAGATGATGATGGCCATAGCATGTCACATGTTTTGATTGCATGTGATGTTTATCTTTTATGCATCTTATTTTGCTTAGTACGACGGTAGCATTATAAGATGATCCCTTAACAAAATTTCAAGGTATAAGTGTTCTCCCTGAGTATGCACCGTTGCAACAGTTCATCGTGCTGAGACACCACGTGATGACCGGGTGTGATAGGCTCTATGTTCACATACAACGGGTGCAAGATAGTTTTGCACATGCGGAATACTCGGGTTAAACTTGACGAGCCTAGCATGTATAGACATGGCCTCGAAACACTGGAGACCGAAAGGTCGAACGTGAATCATATAGTAGATATGATCAACATAGAGATGTTCACCATTGATGACTACTCCATCTCACATGATGATCGGACATGGTTTAGTTGATTTGGATCACGTATCATTTAGATGACTTGAGAGATGTCTATCTAAGTGGGAGTTCTTAACTAATATGATTAACTGAACTTAATTTATCATGAACTTAGTCCTGATAGCATTTGCAAATTATGTTGTAGATCAATAGCTCGCGTTGTAGCTCCACTATTTTTTGATATGTTCCTAGAGAAAAAAATAAGTTGAAAGATGTTAGTAGAAATGATGCAGACTGGGTCCGTGATCCGAGGATTATGTCCGTAACTTGAGGATTATCCTCATTGCTGCACAGAAGAATTATCATCATTGCTGCACACAAGAATTATCATCATTGCTGCACAGAAGGATTATGTCCTTGATACATCGCTAGGTGATAGACCTATTGTAGGAGCAGATGTAGACATTATGAACGTTTTGCAAACTCGATATGATGATTATTTAATAGTTTAGTGCTCCATGCTTTACGGCTTAGAACCGGGACTTAAAAAATGTTTTGAACACTACAGAGCATATGAGATGTTCCAAGAGCTGAAAAGACTCATGCCCGTGTCGAGAGGTATGAGACCTCTGACAAGTACTTTGCCTACAAGATGGAGGAGAATAGCTCAGCCACTGAGCATGTGCTCAGAATGTCTGGGCACTACAATCGCTTGAATCAAGTGGAAGTTTGTCTTCCAGATAAGATGGTGATTGACAGAGTTCTCTAGTCACTATCACCAAGCTACTAGAACTTCGTGATGAACTATAATGTGCAAGGGATAACGGAAAAGATTCCCGAGCTCTTCGCGATGCTGAAATCGGCGAAGGTAGAAATCAAGAAAGAGCATCAAGTGTTGATGGTTAACAAGACCACTAGTTTCAAGAAAAAGGGCAAGTGAAAGAAAGGGAACTTCAAGAAGGATGGCAAACAAGTTGCCACTCCCGTGAAGAAGCCCAAAGCTAGACCTAAGCCTGAAACTGAGTGCTTCTACTGCAAAGGGATGGTCACAGGAAGCGGAACTACCCCAAATACTTGGCGGATAAGAAGGATTGCAAAGTGAACAAAGGTATATTTGATATACATGTTATTGGTGTGTACTTTACTAGTGTTCATAGTAACCCCAGGGTATTTGATACCGGTTCAGTTGCTAAGATTAGTAACTCAAAACAGGAGTTGCAAAATGAACAGAGACAAGTTAAGGGCGAGGTGATGATGTGTGTTGGAACTGATTCCAAGGTTGATAACACTACAAAAAAAAGACACATCTGTGACATTTTTGGCTGAACGATTTTTTTCTGTCATACTTATGACACTTCTATGGCGATAATTGTGACAAAACCCGGTATCATCATAGATGTGGTGGGGTCCTACTTCTATGACAAAAAATCATTACATAAAACGGGTTTTTCATCCTGGGCGGGCCGGAGACGCAGCTGCATGACATTCTTTGGGCCGTCCATGACGGAAAAAATTGTGGTAGAAGCAAGGGCTAGGAAATATCGGGGAGTTCCCGGTTACGGTGGGTGGTCAGGGGCTGAGTGATGCACGTTTCTCTCGTACGTATGCGCATGTGTGCGAGGTGTTGCGCTCTAACTGAACCCAAGCGAGGCGTTGGGCTCTAACTGAACCCGAGCGATTGCACTACAGGCTACCCGTTACTGAACCCGAGCAATCGATCGATGGCTATTAATTGAACCCGATCGAGCGATTCCTTTGCTACCGCTGCTAACTGAAGCCGATCGATGGTGCCTCTAGATGAACAATGAGCATTGTTGGGGGGTTTGGATGAACAGTTACCGGTGGGGGTTGGATGAACAGGAACCCGTGGTAGTAGAGGCCGTTGCCGCTGGATGAACAGTACCCCAATTGATTGAGTCGGTTGATGAACAGGACCCCGTGGAGGGCTGGATGAACAGGATCCCGTGGAGGGCTGGTTGAACAGTAGCCGGTGGAGGGCTGGATGAACAGTAGCCCGTGGAGGGGTGGTTGAATAGGACCCCTTGGAGAGGGCTGGTTGAATAGTAGCCCGTGGAGGCTGGATGAACAGGAGCCCGTGGATGAACAGTCGCAGGTGGAGGCTAGAGGAGGTCGATGGTGGATGAACTGTAGCCCGTGGATGCTGGAGGAGGTCGACGGTGGAGATGAATAGCATCTAGTGGAGTCCCCTTTTGCGGTACGCCACACCCCTCCCGATGAACATGACCCCCTTTTCGACCGTAGCGCTCCAACACAAGTCCGTTTCCTCCGTTTTGCGGTACGCCACACCCTCTCGATCAACATGACCCCGTTTCGACCGTAGGAGGTCCGTTTCCTCCATTTTGTGGTATGCTAGACCCCTCCCGGTGAATAGGATCCCATTTCTACCATGGTCGGTCCAACACAAGGCCGTTTCCTCCATTCTGCGGTATGCCAGGCCTTGTTTCCATCGGCTATTCCGTCCAAGCCGGTTGGATCCCGATGAACAACACGTGTTCCATTGCCTCCCGATGAACACGACGCATTCCGTTGCCTCGCCATGAACACGACGACGACACAGTTTCTCCGTTCCAACCCAGCCACAACTATGTACACAAGCCCTGGCCGTACGTATGCGCGAGTAGGCGTTCGAGACCCCGCCCGTATGTACGTACGTGGCCGTATTTACTTTCTTGCACCCTGGTCATTGTACGTTCGTGTACATGCTACGTGCGCGCCTCTACATCGACCAGTATGTACGTACACGTTCGCGACCAGAATGACAACGCTACGTATGCTTCGACCGGGTGGGTCCTGACTGTCAGGCACCTCCTTGCGTGCGAAGATGTAGTTGGTGGGTCCCAGCAGTCAGGGGGGCGAATCAGTTTTTTTGCCCGTAATATGGACACACTTCCTTGCGTGCGAAGATGTAGTTGGTGGGTCCCAGCAGTCAGAGGGGAAACATTATTTTTTCCAAAATATGGTGGCCCATCCGATGGGTCCCTGCTGTCAGGTGGAGGAATCATTATTTTCGGCGAAATAAGGAGGCACTTCCTTGCTACGGCTGTGGACCCAGCTGCCAGCCTCTCCATGTACAGTACTCTTCTGATGGAAGTCGCTCCTTGACCACGTTGACCACGCCGCGGCGAGAGCACCAGGGCGGTGGACGATGGCGAGGCCTAGGAAGGGGACGACGCGGAGCCGGGGAAGACGCGACAGTGGATGCCTATGCAGACAGGAGTACGAGGGTTCACTGGTTCAGTTGTAGTGTGAGGCTGCCGTCGCCGCATGGCCTAGCCAGCGGTGGGAGTAGTAGGTGGCGGTGAGGCCTCCGCGACATCATAGCCGGTCACGGGAAGTAGGAGCACGCGGCACGACCGGTGTTGGTTTGGGCGGCTGGAGTAACAAGACTAGAGGTTGAAGAAGCACTACCACCGTTGGATGGACATCGTACGATCACTGGAGCTAGAATCGTTCATATTGACTAAGTTGACAAAGCCCTCCGTCCCCGTCAACTTAGTAGGCCCACAACTCAGCCTCCCACTATGGTGGGTCCCAGCTAGCAGGGGGGTATTCATTTTTTTGTGCGTAATAAGGAGGCACCTCCTTGCGTGCGAAGATATAGCTGGTGGGTCCAACCTGTCAGTGGGGGAACATTTTTTCGCGAAATACAGAGGCCCTTCCGGTGGGTCCCAGCTGTCAGGTTGAGGAATCATTATTTTGCGCATAATAAGGAGGCATTTCCTTGCGTGCGACCATGGACCCAGCTGTAAGCCTCTCCACACACAGTCTACTTCCGATGGATGTCGTTCGTTGACTACGTTGACTACTCCGCGCCGAACGCATCCAAGGTGGTGGACGACAGCAAGGCCCCAGACAGCAACGAGCTGGAGATGGGAAGATGCGGGAGTAGAGTCGTAGACGGAGAGGTGTACGAGGGTTAACTGGTTCTGGTGCAATGTGGTCCGGCAGTCGGTGGAGATGAATAGGAGGTGTGGAGGGGTGGAGGGATGGCCTGGCCAACAGTGGGGTAGCGCTTCACAGTGAAGCGTGCTAAGCAGAGCTGCTAGCAGCAGGAGGTAGGAGCAAGTGGTCCCAGCGGCGCTGGAGGAAGAAGACGAGAGATTGAAGATGGATGCCGGTCGTTGGATGTAAATCCAACGGCTAACGATGTCAGAATCATTTGTTGACTAAGTTGACAACAACTTGCGTTGGCTTCGACCTATTGGCCACTTGCTGGGCTGGGTGAACAAATAATGTAGCATTCATGTGGCCCATCTATTTTTCTCCTAAAAAATTACAGGCCATTTGCACTTTCTCGAAATACATGATTTTGCTGGGCCGATTCTAATTATAATGTTGGGTTGGGCGCAACAATGTTATCAATAAATAAGCAGGGGCTGAGCATTTTGTTATAAATATATTTAAATAATAAGTGATTTATTATTACATTGGTCCTTAAATCTTACCAAGCTTTTGTACACAATCACCAGGATTTTCGTTGCCAAAAAAATCCAGTATTTTATTGTTAAGAAATTATTTTTATAAGTTAATAAGATGTGGGGTATTGTTTTCTTACATATGTAAGTATCTGCTAAATATATGATGACAATAACGATAATATATAATAACATATAAAATAATTTAAATATATATAATATAGTTAGAAGGGAAACAAAAGTTGGACCAGGCGCTCCTATTCTTATATAGAAAAATAGAACAGACCTCTGCATTTTCTTAAAAAAAATACATAAATCAGGCTGCCGATGTTTCAGGAGAAGAAAAACCTCGGATTGGAGATCCATAGGCCGGTCGATACATGACAGACCTCAAAAAAATACAAACCGGTATGTCGTGGGCTGCACATGTTAAAAAAGAAAGCCTAGACGGGGCAACCCAAAACCCACTGGATACTTGCTGCCCCAGCGATAATAAATGATACTACCCATCAGCTCCACAGCTTCGTTGTGAATTTATCTCCTACATTGAAGCACCTAAAATAATGTAACTATGTTGACAAAACCGTGGGCCCCAACGTCAGTATAGCATTAGGATGAAGTTTTTTTCAATGAGGCACTTGCTTGCATACGGCCATAGACCTGGTGGGTCCCGACTGTCCGCCTCTCCACGTACAGTCTTCTCTAGATTCCTCTCGTTTGTTCTGTATGTTCACAACGGCAGACATCAGCGCCGCGACAAGCGCACAAAGGTGTAGGAGGTGATCGGACCACCCAAGGCAATGCCTTATTTGTAACAAAAGTACTGAACTAGCCCAGTGGCCAAGTGACACTACCCGATAGCTATTCCGCCCGGGTTCGATTCTAGCTGATGCAGGGAAAATATCTCCAATTTTTTTGCCTCTGCCATTATTGACATGTGGGTCCCCATTGTCATCTACACACACCACGTCCAACACTTGCCAAAACTTCGTCCCTCGTTTTCTCTTTTTTTTGCACACTCGACATTATGTGGGCATTTTGAAAATAGCATATCTTTTTGACTGTGCATCATATGAAGATGTGCTATGCATGAATGTTGATCAGCATGATGTTAACTGGCTGGTAGTTCCATTTTCAACCATGAATGAAACTTCCAACATGATGTTAACCCTGTTTGAAAAGGCCGTGTTAATATAAATGCTCTGCCTTTGACAGTTGCACTTTCTTATCTGAAACTAAACTTGCAGTTTCTTATCTGAAACTGAAACTTGCAGTTTCTTTTTGAGAATCACATTGTCTGCACTTTTATACTCCTATGAAACTACATTTTTTAAGTGCTAAAAATAGATCTCTAGAATTCATAAAATACTTCATATGCTCAATACTGCAAATCTGAAATTCAAAAGACATTCATATCTGAAAGTACTCTCAAAATACACAACACAAAACACAATTCAAAACCTGCAAATACTGACAACCCTAAGCTCCTCCTGACAATTCACAACCTGCCCGACTATTGGGCTGGGGGGCAGTCCCCTCCTATTCCTCGGCGGCAGACAGCCGCCCCATGAGACGATGTGAACGACGAGGGAGAGCATGGCGGGGAAGCGTTGTCGGGCCAACTACTTTTCTCCTCTTGCAGCTGGGTTCAGTCGACGAAGACTCCATCGGCTTGCTCTGGCACGACACCCTCACAAACGGCACCCTGTAGATGCTCGATCCTTCAATCTCTGGTGGATGCTCCATCTGGGATCGATACTCCCACCACCGCTCCCTCACGATCGGACTCGATGAATCTGTTTGCTCCATGGCCCAGAGGAGCAGCTCTATGTACTCCTGCACGACTCCCTTTGGGAGTATCACCGCCTTTTCGCTCTGTTGTAGATATTTGGCCATGGGTGCTGCCGTCGCCACTAGTTGGTCCTTGTTGTCAAACCAAGACTGTATGTCCAACATTCTAGCTAGCTTCACAGGGTCGCCATCTGCGATCCTCACGCATCGGTTGTACTCCTCCATCAATCTAGTTCTCCACAGCACCTTCACTCGCCGGCGGTGGTTTTTGAATGGAAGAGGAGAGGAGCAGTGCTGGTTTTGGATTAGAACGGGAGAGGAGCGACGCTGGTTTTGGTTTGGAACAGGAGAGGAGGGGCGGTGGTTTTGAAATGGAAGAGGAGAGAGCGGCGCTGGATTTAGATTGGAATAGGAGAGGAGCGGCAGTGGTTTAAGAGGAGAGGAGCGATGCTGGTATTGGAAGTATTTTTTTGTTTTGCGTATTTTGGGTCAAAGTTTGACCATGTACTGTATTTGACAAGCAAAATGTGAATGCATGTCACCAAAAATTGTATCATTTGGTTTGTATCTGAATGTACTTTCAAATTGTATTATTTTTGCAACATATAACATATATTTTATTTGTGAAAATCATGGTCAATTATGACCCAGAATAAAAGGGAGACTAGTTAATGTGGGGTCCTTTCTTAATTGAAGGGTAAATTGATTTTGATTTTGATCCAGTCACAGCGCGCCGGCCCTCTCGTCCAAACCTAAATCACTGCCGCACGCTCCTCTCCCTCTTCTCCATTGCAAAACCACCTCCTCTCCTCTCCATCATCTCCATTCCAACACCACCGTCCTGCCTCTCCCTCTTCTCCATTGCAAAACCACCTCCTCTCTCCTCGAACGAGGATCCCCTGAGTAGCCGATCCTGCCATTGAGACACCGACACATGGGTCCCACCAAGCGCGGGGCCCACCTGTCAGCGACCGAAAGTCAGGGAAACCTCTCCTCTCCATCATCTCCATTCCAAAACCACCGTCTCTCCTCACCCTCTTCTCCATTTCAAAACCACCCCTCTCCTCTCCATCATCTCCATTCCAAAACCACCATCTCGCCTCTCCCTCTTCTCTATTGCAAGACCACCGTCTCTCCTCCCATCTTCCAAAGCTAGCACCGGACCACTCAGAAGAACATCTATGGAGAGGATGCAACAACGAATCAGGCAGATCACCGACGGTGATTAGGAAAAGTTAGCCAGGTTGAAGGAGATCCTTACTTGATTTGACAATGAGTGGGAGATTTCGAGGACGGTGAGGGCCATGTGGCAATGTATGCGAAAGAGCGAGACGGCGGCGATGTACTCCTCGGCGGCAGTCACACCGCAGTCCTTCGAGTTCATCGAGTATATCCTCTGGGAGATGGAGCAGACAGATTCGCCCGAGGCGAAAGTTAGGTAGAGGTGGTGGGCATACAGGTCAAAGGTCGAGCACCCAGAGGATAACGAATCGATCGAGTACGGTGTGCCATTCTTGAGGGTGCAGAGCCAGCCGGAGCCACAGGAGTATTCGTTCTCCCACCACAAGAGGAGGTCGGATGGCGTGACATCAGTTCCTTGCTGTTCTCCATGGTTCCTTCGACGCTCGCCTCGTTTTAACAGCGTCGGTAGGGTTTAAGGTAAGCTTCGCACTAACCTAATCTTCCATCTGCTCATGCTTACAATCAGTGTGATAGCTAATAAAAATTATGCTTACAATCAGTCTCCGAGTACTACGCCAATCACCCTAAAATAGCTCTGGACCTTTGGGTCAAACTTGTGACACTGTGTACAAATAAAGAAAAATAGATTGGTGCTTCTTTCAGAAAAGAGTACACCCTAGAAAACTGCCAATATAAGCTACTAGTATTTTTTTGAAGTCTTAGCTACTAGTATTTGGTTAGAGGGTTTGCTGCCGAGAAAGATCCGTCCACAGTGAGCGCCACACATCCCACTGATGGTGGTGGATGCCAATGCTTAGATGGAGCAGGGTTGGTGTCGGTAATTTTTACTTGGCACGTCGCACTCTGCATATATGCCGGTTCCATCCATACATTTGTGTAGTTCCACCAAAATGCAGTTGAATAATCCTGTTTGCACAGATAATGAAAAGGCATGATTACATTATAGTGGCACTAGTTGATGAAACAACACTAATAAATAGAAGAAAATATTGCGATAGTATCATAGTATGCCATGCTGCGAGAGCGAGATGGGCCCTGCGACGCCTCATACTGGATATCGACCCAAGTCTCCCCGGTACACTTTCTGCCAGTGATGAACATCAGTGTACAACGGTAGTATAAGGATGGGCCTTGAGACATTCCAATCTCTATTTTTGTGCAGATCAACTAAAATTAAGCACCCCAGTTTGCAGAAACGCTTAAACATTAACAATGGGACTAGTTGATGAAACATATACTAACAAAGAGAAGCTCTTTCTTTATCTACATTGGAAATGAAATGATAGAGAGGACACTCGCTCTATTTTAACTGTATTATTACTTCATTTTATCAGTGGCACTAGGGTCTAGCAGGTGGCAAACGAGGTGTACCATGCGTTGCAAGGATGGAGGCCGGGGGTGCTTAGACTGGGATGCTGAAGCTGGCTCTTTCAGTCCGTATCGTTCCCTCTGATGTTTCTGTGGTAGCATTTGGGTTGTAATCCAAACTTGGTCAAGCTGGTACTGCGCCCCCTACCTTCCTAGCTTATGTGGCAAACTTGTCTCCTGCTAGTACTCAGTCCGTTCTAGTAGTAGTTGCATAACTTCCCATTTACACTGAGATGTTGTCGGATAGTGGTTCTCTATGGTTGGATTTCTTTAATGAAATCGGAGGAAACCCCGTCTTTCAATATATATAAAAAAATTAGTGCCACTAGCGGTGCCAAAACATTGCCTCAAATTAATAGTGCCACTAGATTCAGGTGCAAAATAATAACATTACTGCTTTATCATGGTAGTGCCAAAACAGTAGCACAAGAGCAGACTAAACATGCATGATCTTTGGCAAACGGTCAGACCAAAAAGGAACATACCTCGTGATGGGAACCATGTCTGCAGTCAACGCCACCGTAGAAGGGATGACACTATTCACCAACATGGATGATTCAATTGATGGGACCTTTTGGTGCAGTTCACCTAAAATGAAGCAATGTCCCATGAGCTAGCATCTTCTTCATTTTTTAAGGAAAGGGATCCAACCCCGGTTCCATTTCCATTAGAAAACAAAACCCACAAAGCTTCTTCTTCATTAGTTGCAATAAAATTGAGCAACATCAAGGTTGGTTGTGAAGCTCCTGGAATGTTCAACTATAATTTGGACATCATTTGTCTAGTTGAACTAAGATCAAGCGTGAAATGTATGTCTCTGTTTGCACAAAAAAGGTGGAAAGGAGGGTGACAAACAAGTGATGAAACATACATCAAATGAAAAGAAGCACATTCCTTATCTGAATGGCAATCCTACAAGGACAGTAGAATTTCTAAAGCATCAACATTGCTAGATATTAGTGTGGGCATTAGTATTAACTATGACAACCGTTAAACACGACATTACTTTAATGGTGCCATTGCTTCATTTTACCAGCAACATTGGTTTAACGTGTCCTTACATATAGCAGCGCGACTGCTATATTTTTACTAGTGGCATTACATAAGAGTGGCTCGGGGCAACAAACATCAGAATAGGATATGTGGGTTGGTCCCATTTGTGTTCGGTATAGCCACCTTATAGTGTGTGACACTAGCAAATTTAGTGCTGGACTTACTCTATTGACTTGTCCCCCAGTCCCCACATCTTTCCTTTTTCAACCAATAGATCGGGTTTATATTGAGTTTGTACTGCGTTTCCCTTTATTTCCCTATTAGACCTAGAGACCAGTTGGATAGCCAGTATCTGCTACTTTTCACCCCCATTATTTCCTCTTTCGACCAAGTCCTAGATTCAGGTAACCGATCTCCCCCACCACACCCACCCCCTTTCTTCCTTGTTTGAATCAAGTAGTACTAGATTCGAGTGCATGAACTAGTTTTACCTCTTAATAGTAAAAATTTAGGTGGCTTTCGAACAGCCGATCGATCCTACTCCCTCCGTTCCAAAAAGATGACTATACTTTGTACTAACTTTAGTACTTAATACAAAGTTGGGTGATCTATTTTGGAACGGAGGGAGTATCTACGAGGGGGCCAGGGAAATAGTAAAAGATACAAATGCAGTGACGTCAGGAGCTCGGGAAGTAGAGCAAGGCCGGTTTCGAAGGAAGTTATACCTGAGGGTCACCGGAATGCCGCTAGGTGGGCGGCGGGAGGCCAGATCTTCCCACACTACGGCAGCGAGGAAGAAGGGGTCAGAGGCCCTCCCTAGCCAGTGGTGCTTGGGAGAGAACGACAAGGCACGCTGATCGGGACACGCTGGCAGTGGGTAAGAGCCGTCGCCGAGGACGATCGCGTGAACATTGCACCTTCTCACCTTCCCCGACGGAGAGGATCCGGCTGGATCTGTGACCAACGGTGAGCAGAGAGAGAGAGAGAGAGAGAGAGAGAGAGAGTGGCCGCCGCTGTCATGTTTAGATCTGGAGAGGACGAGACAGTGTGAAGAGAGCAACACTAGCAAGCAAGTGCGAAGGCTCCTGCCTATATATAGTGGAGTACTACTAGTTTTATTTTGTTTACCAGAGCCGGCTTGACCTCGTCAATGACTGTCTTCATGCACCTGCCCCGGAGGCGTAGTTGTCCTCATTTTGATCTGAAGCACCGGATTATAACATGACAAGAAACCATAACCTCACTGCCCAAAGGAGACAACATGAATCCCAACGGACAAACTAGACGAGGATCAAAGCTCAAATTAAAGATAAACTCGTAGAAAAGGGGTCCATCAATAGATGCCCTAATTAACATAGCCGACTTGACATAGATGGTAGTCGAGTAGTCTTCGTGCATGTGCCCCCCATGAATAGCACCTTGGAGGAACTCAGTTTCGTTGTTTAACCCGAAGCACATGACACCTAATTTTGCGAGATGACAAGAAACCTTTTTTAGATTTATCACCAGAACTACAACCCTGTACAACACAGCCTGCATGATATGTAGATGATAGCCAATCCAGGCGTGTCTGCTAGAGTCTGGTCATATGCATGGACGATCTGATCTTCTGTGTCATGCAGGGATCGTCCAGGCAGCAACATCGAGGCCTCCACCAACGTCTGTGCAACACTTCTCTAGTACTATCGCTCATCTCTCTCTTCTATTAACTCACCGACTTGCGGGTCGGGGAGTGTGCCTATGGTCGGTTCTCAATTGCGGTCCCACATGTGTGTGCAAACGCAATATGACGTGCATTTCATTCGGAGAGCGGCGTGCGAGACCGACCGACCGTCTGGGGTGCAACGCGAACGTGACAGGCGTGTTGTATACTATACTCCATAAATGTGTACCGCCATTTTCTTGAGGCTTTGCTCCATGGCGCAATCCATGGATACAAAATTAGTATACCGTACAATTTAGAAGTCGAGGGCGGGGCTTTTCCGCGAGGTAGGCGGCGCAGTTCCGCCCAGTCGGTTCGACAGAGATGCGAGAAGATGAGGGAGTAGGCTGCTGCAAATGTAGGGCTGTTTGATTTGACAGCGAGTTACTGCTGGACAGGTGGGACACGGCGATTTGACTTGCCATTATCATTTTAACTGCGACGCTACGACCGTCGTGAGTATCCTGATTCCTTACCACCTCCATATAGGTGCCTCTCCCGATGCTCCACCATGTAGAGGCTGGCTCTTGCTTGAGAGCCCACTCGTCCACTTTTTCCTTGCCTCTTTCCCCCACATATGCAAAAGTGCCATGTAAAGCGGGCTTATAGCCCACTATTGTACTTGATCCTACAGGTGCTAAGCCTTCCACATAGGCATAAAGTCTGATGTGGCAAGTTAATTAAGAAGAGAGAGACTAGTTTGGCGACCCAGGAAGAAACAGTGCCAAGCGCGTGTACCCAGATGAAGCAAACTTAGCAACAAAAAACTAAGCACCTATGCATTGGGGACATGAGTTGCTAAGCCATTTAATGCCCATAGCACCTCATCTAAGCACCATTTCATTGGAAGAGGTCACTCCTTGGCAAATGCAATAAATACTATGAAGAAAGAGATAGAGAGAAGTAAACAAAAATACTCTTATAGCCAACCTTATAGCTAACCTTGTTGTATGAGTGACTAAGTGATGACTATGTATGACTTGCCAACATCAGATATCCTAACGCACCGTGTTAAATATCCAAGGGCGCGACCGCGCAAGCGAGGCGATGGTCGTGGTAGGCACGCCCATGATACAGGCTGCTGGCAGCCCTTGGATCTAAGATCGAACGGTCACATGCTAAGTTGCTGAAAATTTGCAGAATAACCCTCCAGGATAGGATATTCACCCATAGGTCTAGAATCATGCCATGCGACCGTTCAATCTCAGACCTAAGGGCTCTCGGAAGCCCGTATCATGGGAGAATGGAAAGCTTCGTATCACCTGTAATTTTCCCGACGCTTGACATGACATCGAAAGCCATTTAATTGGGTGTCAAGTAGACATGACATCTAATTGGGCCCCCATAGTACTGTGCATGAATCCGTTTATCCACCAGGCAAGCCACTACCCTGCCGTTCGCACGCGCCCCCACTCGGCATTTTTATAATCGATAAACTGCTCCTAGTCGTCCCGTCCTTTCACATTACGGCAGTTCCACTAATCCTAACCCTCCTCCCAAATCCATGGCGTCCCAAATCTCCATGATCGGCGGTGAGTACAATGTTAGAACCATCACCGGCGATGAGTTCGACGTCGTCTACACCCGTTCTTCCGCAACGGTGAAAGAATGCCTTGCTCACTTCAAACGCATGTTCGAAAACTCAAATGATGAGTGGGTCGCTGGGCTAGATGTTGAGTACACCACAGTCCTAGGAAGCGAGAAGAATCTAAAGGAGGCAGAGAAGAAGAAGCCCGCCGTGATCCAGGTTTGCATGCATGACTTATGCTTGGTCTACCACATATGCCATGCCGACATTAAGTGCGAGGAATTTAAGAAGTTCCTCAAGGGTGGCCGAGTCAAATTCATTATTGTAGACTTTAGGAATGGTAAGGAAATCCTGGGTCAGATAGGCCTCGTTGTAGGCCACCCCTTCGACCTCTAGAAGGAAGGGCTGGTGCCCTCCCGTGATCAGCCTTCAATGCCGACCCTGGCAGGAGCCATGGTTCATCCTTCGTACGGTAAACTAAAGAAACCTCCACACACGTTTCACCGTGCATGGCAGTGGAATGTACTACATATAGACCACATCCACTACGCTGCAATGGATGGCTACCTTTGTTTCAATATCTACAAGGGTTGGATGAAGAGCAAGAGCCAAGTGTGCGGTTCAAGAAAAGAAGTATCACCCAAGATAAAGAGGGACAAGGACGAAGTCGATGACGTGGACGAGGACTCCGAGTAAGGTGGCAGTGTCGTTGCTCATGGTGGTTCTAATGTAGTGTCTACCGGATTAGTTGCTTAGTTTAATTCCTGGTGTGCTTAGTTTTATTTGAGGGGTGTGTTGTGCTGAGCCCCTAGCAGAACTATGTTATGTTTCTTCTCGTTACTTTAACTCTCTAGTACGTACATACTAGTATTTCTTACAGTTCATCTTTTAGTTGGTATAGTACTATGACTAGCACTCATTTCTTCACATTATATATGTACAATATATATGGCCAACATCATATAGCCAGTAGTTTAGTTGTCAAAGAATTTCAGGGGGCTTAGTTTTGTCAAAGAATTTCAGGGTGCTTAGTTTTATTTGACGGGTGTGTTGTGCTAGACACCATTATTGTGACTCAAATCTCTTTTGCCATGTTATAATGACATAAATACCAATGGACCAACATGCCAACTCTCCCTCTACCTCACTACAATAAAATCAAGTGTGGGGCCTTCTTGATCCCAACGGCGTTCTTATTTTCCTGTAAAATTGTTTGCCTGGTTACTCCTGACAAGCGAGGCCACACTTATCATTGCGAGAATCGGCTAATTTTTGTCATGTAACATGGTCAACAGGTTTGACGTGAAAATCACAATGTCTAATGGTATTTTTGAGCAAACATCTAACTTAACGATGACATTTTTGAGATATCTAATTGCATTTTTGAGAAGGCATCTGATGGATCGATGGCATTTTTGAGTAGCTGTAACTTCTAATGGCAAAACTAAGTAGTGATACACAAACTAGTGGCATAAATAATAAGAACCCAAGAATTAAATAGGTATGCTAATTTATTTAATATAATTTATCACCCCATTTAAGCACGTACTAGCTTTTTAATAGTACTATATGCATAATTTGGCGACGAGTGCTCTCTATATGTACCACATTTTTTCTTTAATTTCATCTTGTTAGTTTTGCTCCATGGTGCAATCCATCGATTCTACCACTATACAAAAGTATACATTTTTAAAAGGCTAGAGGGCGGGGCAGTCTAGCTAGGTCAGTTTCAAGAGAGGCGATGGCCTTTGTGATTTGATGGCTCAATCCTGCTGGAAGGCGGGGCCTTGTGATTTGACTACTCGTATAAATGTGCCGACGACCTGAGAGGAGCAAAGAACCATGCGATATACTCAAGTTTTCCACTGGAGTACGATGGAGGAGCACGAAACACGGCAACCCAGTGCCATATCTCTACTCTCTACTCTTATTATATATTACTATCAAGAGGCATTGTTCTATTGGCAATAAAGAATGATCTAATTTGTTAGTCATCTCATTTTTAGCATTGTTCTATTCATGCCTCGCAGAGAACGTGACACGTGCGACGAACCACCCGAAGCAAAAGAAGAAACACATGAGCAAAAGAAGAAGGAAGATTATCACCCCCCCCCCCCAAAAAAAGGAAGACGCACACACAAGTCTGGGGCGCTGCTCTCAGTACATGAAGGGTTGCTGGCCACGGAGTCGTAACTTCTTCTTCATCGCCTGCACGACCTCCATCTCCTTGCGTGTCTCCTCTGCCATCTTCTTCATTGTGTCCATGACGCGGGATTTCTCGACGCGAGCCTTCATCATCTGTTCCACGGCCGCATTACGTACCTTGACAGCAGCCGGGTGCTCGATGCGGAGCTTCACCAACTCCTCCTTTTGTTCCATGACGGGGGCATGCAACATCTTCATCGAGGAACTACTATTCTCATGCAGCTTCTTCCAGCCGGCGTTCTCCTCCTTCAGCAGGTCGAGCTCGTGGCAGAGCTTCGCCTTGTCCTCCTGAAGTTGCAAGATTTCACCAGTCACCTTCTTCTCCGAGGTAATGCTCTTCTTCAGCAGCATCACCAAGCCGGCGGTTAACTCCCCCTACTCATTGAGCTCAGCGGGCATGTCGTCGAGGCTCTGCTTCAGCAGCTCCACCAAGCCATGGATGAACTCCTTCAGCTTATTGAGGTGCTTATTGAGCTGATCGGGCATGCCGTCGAGGGATAACGACTCCAGTGCCGCTAGCTCGGCATGTTCGCCTCTGCGGCTAGGGTGCTCCTGGGAGCCATCACCTGCCCGTGAGAGATCTTTCGAGGTCTCTGCATGACTGTGAGCCCTCTCTTTTTTCCATAGCCTTGGTTGCCGCTCCCTTGTTACGAGTAGTTCTCGACCTAGAGCTCTACACACCAGCCATCGCAAGGATGGATGAAGGAGGACTTATGAGGAGGAAGGTAGAGTAATTTTTGGTTAGGTAGTTCCCCTTTTTATAACCTAAGTACTAGCACTAGTACTAAAACCTGCATTGTGGGAACACGTTCAGGTTTGGTACATACTAGTAGGTGTGAGCAGGCTTGCACTTAATTGTAGCACTAGTACTTTGGAATGTGATGGGAACAAGGTAAAGATTAATTGGTGGTTTTGGTTTCGAGGCCCGAAACAGCTCCCGATGAGTTTAGTGGAACATAAATTTCTAGTACTCCCGATGAGTTTAGTAGAACATAAATTGTTTAACATAAAAAATACATCATTAAAAAATAGAATATTTGAAGTTTGTAATGATACATTTTTCCTAATGTATGCCTCTTATTAAGTTGGTCAAATTAATGACCTAGGTACAGGTGCAAGACTTGTAAACCGAGATAGAGGGAGTACTACACTCCTCAAATGCGGTCGCACAAGTCAGTGATGTAACTGGTCGTACATGTCAGACCAAGCCGATGCGTGTCCCTTCGGTGAGACGCGGGTGTGACCGATCGTCTGTTGGTGCGACCGACCATAAAGTACTTACATGATGGAGACTTCTGGTTGTGGCTTCGGTTGATTGTCACGACCAAGCATTCTATAACTAGTGATAAATCAATTACCATCTTTTTCCAAACGACCAAGTATTTTTTACAGGAAAACAATACATATAGATGGAGTGATTGTCAAGGTTGCAAACTAACATGGCGTTGCAAGTTCACTGCAGCAGCAACCGACTTGTTCACTGCATCGCTGGCGGGGAAGGAGGGTAGCTCACCTCGCCTACAATGCATGCCCAGCGGCGCCGCCACAACTGGTCCTGGGATTTGGCTTCTCCTACCTCCCATTTGAACAGTTGCACCAGCTGCTCATGCCATTGCGCAGGCATGCACATTCTTTCCTCCGCAGTTGACTCCGTGAATATGATCTCTACCATTAGCCCTAGCTCAAAATCAACGCGACGCTGCCAGATGCTGACATCCCTCAGCATCTCTCCCCTGAGATCGACTTGCGCCTCCGCCTTGTGCTGCGCCAGGCGCAGCTCCTTGGAACTTCTCTCCAATCGATGCAATGGTTCCTCGATCTGATTTGCCCTTACTGCCCACCACCTGAAAAATGCAGCCCTAGCATGTCCTCCGGCGCCACCAATTTGTGATTACAGAGCAATGGATCCCCTCTAAAACACATGTGGGTTTCGCTCAAAGGCGGCAGTGCCGCGGGCTGCAGCGAGAGGGAAGCCCGCAGGATCCTGGGATATAAGGGATTATCCATGGCGGGATCCGGTGGGCGAGGCGGGGAGGCGAGCCTAGGCGCTGGGAGAGCCCTAAGAGGCTAAGATAAAGATAGTACTACTACACTCCGTCCATATTTAAATATAAAGGCCACCAACAGTAGCCCTGGCAAAAATTGATCATGCTGTCTGCGTCCTGGTTTATTGCCCCCCTTTTTGTGACACTTTTTATGACATGCATAAATATTATGTTACTTAAAAATATGGTAAAAAATTGGCACAAAATATGAAGGAGACCAATGGAAGTACTGGCACCCCATGATTTAACTACTTGCATGCGTGCAGTGGAGTAGTAATGTCTTTGTTCCACCCTCACGTCCACTCAATTTGCATGCGCTGTATTAATTGACCATCAATGAAATGAAGGACTTTACACGCGTCAAATTATCACATGGGGTGGATCTTCATACAAAAATGCGTCGCCCCGTGTACCCGCGTGTGCGTGCGAGGGAATGAGTGCGTGCGTGTCGTGCATGCACATCTTTGCTTTGTGCATGTACCGCCAATGTGGCTCAGAGAGGACAAGTACATTCTTCTGGAAGCAACATCACGTCACTGTGATCAATCCACACAAGGAGGTCGCGACAACGCCTCCACATGTGCCACGTAGCTTCATGAACTGTAAGAGAGACACTGTGTAGCGTGCCATTGGAATTCTAATTTACGTGTTTGCACATACTCGAAGTACTAGTAAGGTACACATGCATTGCACGCATCAGATTTGGCAACCAAATTATGAATAAATACCACACTATAACATGTAAGCTCTGAGTCATATATGCCTGATGTAGACCTTCGTTTAATTCTTATAGTTCATCTCATTCAAAATGAATTAGTTTTTATAAAAAAGCTGGGGCCTCTTTGATTCGTAGGTTTCCAAAATGCGGGAATATAAAAAAGTTGGGATTAGAATGGAATGTTGTCTTGAATCCTAGTACGAGTGTTTGATTGTGCATAGAAAAAACGCAGGATTCTTTCAAAGTGGTTTGAGTGGATGGGATGTTTCCTATGAAATCTAGTGCAAATGAATCCTATGGAAAATTTTCTATGGTTTACAATCCTATGAATCAAACAACAAAGATAGGAAAAATTCCTAAGGATTAGAATCCTCCAAAATTCCTTTGAGAATCCTTTGAATCGAAGAAGCCCTTAATCTATTTTATGATTCATGGAATTGTGCGTTGTAAAGGATAAAGTAAAAACAAATATGGCAATTCAACTAGAAAAAAAGTTTGGGCAGTTATGACACGGAAGATTCTAGAACAAAGGAGAAGCACTTGTGTTTTGAGGTTTGTGCATTATGCTTAAGTTCAACCATGGAGTCTGCTAGATTGTACATGTGACAAAATCCGTTGGGGGGCTAGAAGATGGTGCGAGGGGCCAAGTGGAGGGAGACTATGAAGGAGTGCACAAGTGCGAGATCGATATTTGAAGAGAGGGGCGAGACATGTGCTGTTGCACGTAGTGGCGGATCCATGAAAAATAAATGAGCTAGGGGGCCAAGCATTGCTAATCCTTTACGAGGAGGGCCAATTCATCAACTTCAACCATTCTACCAGCAATTGTCTAATGATCACATTCATATTAGCCTCGATATATAGTGATGTTAGGGGGGGCAGGGCCCTTCCTGACCCCTATCTTTGCCACTGTGCGCACGTCTGAGAGATGAAGCAGAGGCATGGATGATGAGAGGGGGACATTGGATATATAATTAATGTGGGTGTATTATCTATGTAATCCTATATAGAGAGGTATAGATTGATCGATGTGGACGTGGGAAGGAGGGTGAGACCTCAATAGATATATAGATTGATCGGTTTGTGTGGAAAACTGTGAAAGACCTAGCTATATATACACACACATAGAGGAACATCGATCGTTGTGCATGCACGTGAGAGATAAAGAATGCCGGATATGATGGGGAGGGGGAGGTGTGTGTGTGTGTGCATGCATGGGAGATCGACCTGAAGAAAAAGATTGCATGTGTGCGATGGATAATGCCGACTGGTACTATGTGTGCATGCATGCACGAGAGAAAGTTAATGGTACAATTATAAAGAGAAGATGAATGTGTGGGTGTAAAAGACTAGGTGACGTCATAATTAATCAATGTAAAGTAGAATTCAAATATTTGAATAAGAGATCATGATGTTTGAAACCCATGCATGCATGAATATAACTGAGATGTGCATGGTGTGGTTTGGAAACGAGCATGTTGTACTGTATACACATTGAACAAGGTCAGACTGATTTGTATTTGAGATATCGATGGCAGACATCGTTTGGCCACATTGCATCCGTGCATGGACACACTATTCTAATTGGAGATGATGGGTTGCTTTCGCATCACATATCTATATCTATACCCCTATATATATCATATTTTATATTTTTTATATATTGTGCGGATAACTTTAACTTTGAAAGATGGCCGTTGGATGAGGCCAGTCCAATGGTGCAGAGATGGCAAATTTGAGTACAACTGGCCGTTGGATATCATCCAGATTCCACCAGATTTTGCCACATGTACAATCTAGAAGACTCCATGGTTGAACTTAAGCATAATACACAAACCTCAAAACACAAGCACTTCTTCTTTGTTCTAGAATCTTCCATATCAGAATTGCCCAAATGTTTTTCTACATGATTTGCCAGTATTTGTTTTTACTTTATGGCTTACAACGCACAATTCCATGAATCTTAAAATAGATTAGCTTTCTTATGAAAACTAATTCATTTTGAATGAAATGAACTATAAGAATTAAATGAACATCTACATCATGCATATATGACTCAAAGCTTACTTGCTATAATGAGTTATTTATTCATAATTTGGTTGCCAAATATCATGCGTGCAATGCACGTGTACCTTACTAGTCTAAATGGTGTTTGTGTGTGTGTGTGTGTGTTGTGCTTGTTAAACACATTGTACGTAGTATATCATACATGGTTTAGATTTCGAACATCTAGCTAGAGCATACATGTACTATGATTTGAATTCAACATAAATCTATATATATATTTGAATTTGAGATCGTATGTACATGTAGTTCGTATTTATATAGGAATTTACTTCTCCTATATTCATGTCATGTGTTCTGAAGATAATATTTAGATGGTTGTATAACTAACCCGAGTACAATCCCATTCAAACAGGGAAAATGTACTCAAATTTAGTCCATATGCTAGACAACACACATTGTTTTATTATTGTTCAGGGAAGTGCAAATTGTTTTGGTACTGTACAAGTTATGTTTGTTGTCCTGTGTTTTTAGTTTTTTGTTGTATTTGAATGCATTTCTAGTAATATAGTAAAACGGAACATAGCTCTTGTCGGATTTCGGGTTCCAGCAAAACCCTTGAGGTTCGAACACTGGGGTGCGCACAAAGATCTCTCCCCCTCTCTAGCTCGCGCACTCTATGATCTCACGGCCTAGCTCGATGAACCCAAAGAACATGAGACACAAGATTTATACTGGTTCGGGCCACCGTTGTGGTGTAATACCCTACTCTAGTGTGGTGTGGTGGATTGCCTCTTGGGCTGAGGAAGAACAGCCTCCAGAGGTGAGGTGTTCTTGTGCTTGGTGAGCTTGTGTGGCTGAGGATTCTCTCTCTCTCTCTATCTATCTATCTATATCTCAATCAGATCAGATCATCTCCCTCTATCCGATTCGCCCCCTCTATCCCATTCGCCCCTTGCTATGGTGGTGGCTAGTCCTATATATAGAGGCCTTGGTCCTCTTCCCAAATATTAAGCAGGAAGGGATCCCACAACGGCCAAATTCGAAGGGAGACAACTAGTACGAGCTATCCTAACAAAAGTAGTCTTCGCCTGCCAAAGGCTCTGGTGGTGACACCGTCTTGGGCTCCACGGTGACCTCCGTCCTGCTGTCCTGCTGGTCTTGGTCTTGTTGCACCGATATGGAAACCTTTGCCTGATGCCTCGGGACTCCTCGCCTGCGCTTGCCCTTTTGGCACCAAAGAGGAAACGAGGACACTGCGCGCCCTGACGCCCTCCTGGCGCCCCCTGGCTCCAATCGTCATGGCTTGCATCACGCAAACCTCGCGAGGTGTCCTTTGCCTTAATCTCTCCGCCCCTCGGGAGCCAGCCCGGTGAGGCCGCCCCTGAGGAGGTCTTGCATCGTCCGCCTCGTGAGGCTTGGCCCCTCGCGAGGGTCTTGAGTGTTTGCTAGTGAAGATGGGCCGTACAGGGCCGCTGGTGAAGCCACGTCGCGGGCCACAGGAAGGCAAGTCTGGGGACCCCCATTCCCAGAGCGCCGACAGTAGCCCCCGGGCCTAAGACGTGCTCGGGCTTGGCTTCGAGGCGAAGCCAAAGGGAAAGTGCAGAGCGCCGCGGGCCCCAACAGCCCGCAGCCATGATTGGCGTGTGGCAACTGATTGGACGTGGGCGTCTCCGCTTCCCCATGCTGCCTCGGCAACTGCCCGATTTGACGAGTCGCTGCTGCATGCAAAAAAGATCATTATTACCTTAGATTGTGGAAGCCGGCGGTTGGCCTCCCCTTGGCTATAAATGGGAAGTGGGGGTGGAGGCCCCATAATCCATTCCTTCCTTTGCTTCTCCCGCTCCTTCTTCTTCCTCATTCACTGCTTGCTGGCATGGTCATGGCGCCAATACGGAGGTTCTCGGCCGTGGAGAAGGGCAAGACTCCCCTCAACGAGCCCGAGCTTCTCCCGCCGAAGAAGAGGCGGTCCCATCGTCGTGAGATAGTCGTGAGGCTGGTAGTGTCGTGGCCATGGTACAAGCGGCCACCTCCTGGGTATCTGTTGCCCTTGTACGCCCAAGCCGAGGGCTCCGGAGGGAGGAGCGCCAAGCACCGTCGCCCACACCAGGGCCATGGTCGCCGCGCCACGGTGACGCACGCCATCGCCCAGGGGTCCATGCCGTGGAATCCTCGCGCGAGTTTGTGCTGTGGGCGGCGATGCCTCCAAGCACTTGGATTTGCTTCCCGCCGTTCTTCACCGCTGAGATGCCGCCGAGGGGCCCTCTTGAGCTTTGGCTGCAGCACGCCGACTGCGAAGCCCTGGCGACTGGAGCGGAGGTTGAAGTCATCTCCTCTGGGAGGATCTTCATGACTCGAGGCTGGGGCAAGGTCGCTCGAGTCTACTGCGCGGAAGGCGCCCTCGCCATCCACTTCGAGTACGACAGCGCCTCCACGCTGTTCTTCAAGGTCTTCAACGAGGAAGGCCACCACTTGGAGTGCTGCCCTGAGGGGGGTTGCGAGGATGGCGCAGCAGCTGACGTCGGGCCTGCTGCTGGCCTTGCCCGCAGCTCCTGCAGCGACAACGGTGACTCCCGGTGGTCCAGTGACTCTCCCAAGCTCATCGAGTCTCCGGAGACAAGCGATGACAACTACGTGCCCCGAGCTCTCACCGGGCCCAGAGCAAGGCTGCTACGTCCGGCCGCCGGCATCGCTAATCTGGATGGGGTTGGCGCCGGCCTCTTGTGGCCCACTGTTGATGATGGCTTCGGCGACGTCCGGCGCGTGTAGATAGAGCTCCTAGGAATTCCTTTCCTTTTGTTCCCTGCGAGGAATAGAAACGGACCCTGCGGGTTGTGTAAAGCGTCTGTAATGCCTTTTGTCGATATTATCCTTATTGTGAAAATTTGCGAACGCATGTCCTGCCGAGGCTCGGTCTCCCCTTTCCAACCCCGCGACAGCTTGGTGCTGTACGCTGATAGGTCCCGGTCCCCAGGCAGGCTGCAGCCGTCGCTAGTATGCCAGGTCGCGATGCCGTGGTCAAGGCCAGGAGGTGAGCGGCCGAGGTCCAGTAAGAGCTCCTGAGGCGCGATGCTCAAGAGGCCCCCTTTAGCGCGCAAGCAGCTACCTGAGGATGGGAAAGGGAGGCGACGTTGCCACAACAGGGCAGCGAAAGGCGAGGATCTCATGCTGTAGCGCTGGGTTGATCCAGGCGCGAGACTTATCTTGGCATTCCGGAGCTGGTTCCTTGTGTTGTGTCGAACTTGTGCGTTGGCCACTGTTGGGTAGCTAGGTTAGGCCTATGCGAGCCTCCTCCTCTTCTCCAAGATCTCCTGTGCACTCAGCGTCCTCAGGTCCCAGCCCTCGAGCGAGCCGCCGCTGGTATGCCAGGTCACGATGCCGTGGTAAAGGCCAGGGGGTGAGGGCTGGAGAGCCAGTAAGAGCTCCTGAGTCGCGATGCTTAGGAGCCCCCTTTTAATGCGCAAGCAAATTGCATGGGAGAAGAGAGAGACTCCGCGGTACCACCCGCTGTAGTCCTCAGGAAGTTCCTACAAGTTAGCGCGAGAAAGGGCACAAACTGCCATGGTGATGGTTGGTCCGTCACTGGTACGTGGGAGAGGACTCCCTACTGCGGAGAGCCCCCGAGGCGTGTACAGCCCCGCCCTAACATGTGGCTTGCACGGCAGGGCTAGACGAGGTGTGTCTGGGCACTCGTGAGCCAGCGCGGGACTCAAGAGGCCGTACCTCAAGACGGGTTGCGCCTGGTCTTGGTTCTTGAGGGCTGTGTTGTTCCTGTGAGATGGTTAGACAACCTGTGCTGAATGAATTTCCTGAGGCTATTGCACGAGAAGGCCAAGCACCAACAACCCCAGGAGGTGACGTGAATGGGGCCGGCCCACCAGACAGAGCTCAGCCGTTGGATTTATCGATGCTACAGGGACGGGCCCGAGCACAGACGCCGTGCCTAGCCTTCTTATGTGAAGGATTCTGAAGAAAGACGATCGGTGCGCGGCTCCCATGGTGGGTGACAATCAAGCATGTGCTAATCATAGATAGATTATGCATGAGAAGCAAACTGGCTTAGGTAAATGCATGAATGTTACATGCCACTAGGTCGGACCCGAGCGGCCTGGGGATGATGCGGCCCGAGGGGCTCCCCCAGTAAGGTGAACTAAAGATGCAAGTGGATACATGCTGCAGGGACAGACCCATGCGGCCTGGGAATGATGCAGCCCAAGGGACGCTCCCAGCTGAATGAACTTGGAAAAATGTCACCTGGTTTGGTTGTCGAAGGAGTGTTGGGGTAGCTGAAGACACGTAGCGAAGAAGTCGCTCCTCACGAGCCATCGAGACCCAGAGCCTCGGGTGGCCTCCTGAGGACCGTCTCCATCTCCGCCAGGACTCCGTGATTCCTGGCCTCCTGACCTACCAGGATGCTCCGCAGGTTGCACTGGAAGGCAGCTGCTATGCTCGGCAGGCCGAATGGCATGCGAACGTAGCTGTGAGGCGGACCCTCACACCGGCCAGCACGCAAAGGCCAGAAGCGCTCCTGAGATGCGGCCCTGTTGAGCCCTAGGATGTCGATGCAGACGCGCAGCTCACCACCCTCGCCTGGGTGGGGAGCATCGCCCGGTGGGCGGCGGTCGCCGCGTATTGTTCTTGCTTCCTGAAGCTCCTGAGATGCCTTGGTGATGAATTCCTGAGCGCTGGGCGCTCCTCGCCCGATGTCCTCTTGAGGGAAACGTGCCATGAAGCACACCTCCACGTGGTGCCCGAGCGCCTCCCTTGTGACATTAGCCAGGTCCGAGGCCCTCCAGAAGGGAGCCCCCGAGCCTTGCCCGAGGATGGCACCGGGCGCGCCTCCCTATGCGAGGGAAGAAGGCGCCCCAGGCGCTAGTGCAGATCCTGAGGTGGGGCGCTGGAGTGCCGCTCCCTTGAGGCCCAGTGTGGAGCAGCTGCTTCTTCTTCTTGGCGTTGGCCTTAGGAGGGTACTGCGCTCCCGCACTTTCAGGGTCTTCGATTGATGCAGCTTGGAAGGCGCGCTCGAGGGAGCACACCGCGTCTCTTCCTTCGCAGGGGACTGTGATGATTCCACCGCTTCCTGGCATCTTGAGGAAGTTGTAGCCATGGTGGGTGACTGCCATGAATTTGGCTAGCGCTGGGTACACGAGGATGGAATTGTATGAAAAGCAGATGTGGGCGACGTCGAAGTCGATGAGCTCGGTGTGGTAGTTGTCGCACTGACCGAAGGTGACAGGGAGACGAACTTGCCCTATCGGGGTGGTGGAGCCGCCATTCACTCCTGAGAAAGGCTTGGTGGGCTGGAGCTGATCGTATGGCACTTGAAGGCCGTCGAACGTCTCGACGGACAGGACAGTGAGCCATGCGCCGCCGTTGATGAGGGTCTTGGTGACTTGGACATTGCTGGTGATAGGCGAACAGAGCATCGGGAGAACGCCGGCGGTTGCCGCACACTTGAGCTGGTCCGCGGAGCTAAAGGTGATGGCATACTTGGACCATCTAAGTGGGCACGTGGCCTCGAGCTTGGGGAGGGCTGCATTCACCTCATGAGAGAACTGCTTGAAGATGCGCTGGGAGGCTGGGGCCTGAGCGCCACACAAGATGCAGGCGATGGTGCGCGGCTCCTAGAAGCCCCCAGCCCCTTTGTCGTGTTGATGGTCATCATTCCTCCTTGGCGTCGACAACGGAGGGAGACCGGGGTTACCCCGAGGATGGTCCTCGTGAGGCTGGTCCCTCCAGGCGCCCTCACGAGGCTGGTCCTGCCAACGATCCTCGCGAGGCTGGTCATGCCACTCTTGGCGGAGCCCGCGGTCGTCCCAACTTCCTCCACCTCGTCCACCTCCTCGGCCGTAGCCCCGGTCGTTGTGCTCGGGGTGTCGACCGAAGCATCCATCTCGAATGGCCCTGAGCTCTTGGCAATCGTTGGTGTTGTGGTTGCGCACGTTGTGGAAGGCACAGAACGTACAACTGCCCTTGGATGACTCGGGAAGATCTTGGCCATGCTTGGTGCCTGGTTCTGCCGCGAGTACGGCCACCCCTTTGCACTTCACATCCTTGACCTTGGACTTCTTCTCCTCTGGATCCGCAATGGGGAGCTCGAGGAGGGAGAGACGCCCCTCCTCAGCTCTTGCACACTTGGTTGCTATGTTGAACAACTCCAAAGTCGTGCATAGATCCTCATGGATGGCGAGCTCCTCCTTCATCTTGATATCGCGGACGCCGTCGAAAAACGCTGAGATGATGGCCTCGTCCGTCACCTTGGGGATCTTGATACCCGCGCTGTTGAAGCACTGGATGTACATCTGCAGGGTTTCTCCTGGTTGTTGCTTGATGCGGCGCGGGTCACCCGCGACCGGGGGGCAGTCGCGAGTGCCCTGGAAGTTGGCGATGAAGTGGCCGCGCATCTCATCCCAGGAGGAGATCGAGCCTAGAGGATGGTTCAGGAGCCATGAGCGAGCGCCGTCCTTGAGAGCCATGGGAAACTAGTTCGCCATGACCTTTTCGTCGCTGTTGGCCGCCTCGATGCTCAGCTCGTAAAGCTGCAAGAACTCCGCAGCATCAGGGGTGCCGTCGTAGCGAGGAGGCAGATCTTTCTTGAACTTTCCCAGCGAGACGACGCTACGCAGCTCAGGAGTGAAGGCGCGACAGCCTACCATGGCCACCGGGGCCCGTCGTCGAGGCGGAGCCCCGCGCCACCATGGCAAGTGGCGCATGGCCCTGCCGCAGCAAGTGATCCTGACGTGGCGGTGCTGGAAGCGGTGGAGCGTTTTCTTGCGGACGGGGGATCTCTTGGCAACTTATTTCTTCATGCGAGGTCACACGGCGTGGTGGATCACGCTGCTGGGCCGCGCATCTTGGAGCGAGGACACCGTCTTGACGCGGAGGAGATGGAGGCGCTCCATGAGCCGTGCGTCTCGGCGCGAGGGAGCCATCTTGTTGCGGAGGAGGCGGATGCGCTCCGTGAGCCACATCGCCCGCAGCCGGGGGCGGGCGAGGCAGCGAGAGGGATGGTGCAGGAAAGCCCCCCGCGGTGCTGACGAGCTTGGCGATGCGGTCCAACCAGTCCTCGTACAGGTCGTCGACCGGGCAGTAACGCGGGAGCTCGCGTGCCATGAGCAACGCGGCCTGCGCGTCCGTGGGTGCGCGGCGAGCATGAGAGGATGAGATGGCCAGAGTCAGCGACGGGGTGGTGGTGCGGACGTCACGGCGCACGGAGGGGTGCACTGAAGAGGCTTGCTGCTCGTTTGCCGCCGGGCCGGTTGTGGCGTTAGCAGCGGGTGACGGAGAATGGCGGGGAGGCCCGTCGACAGGGGCTATCTGAATGACATGGGTGGCGAGGGTGGTCCGGCGCTCAGCGCGGGCCCGGCAAGCGTCGGCCATGAACTTGGTGGAGTGGTGAAGTGCGGATCGGTGAAGAGGAAAGCTTAAGCGCTCCTGTACCCGGCGCGCCAAATGACAGATTTCGGGCTCCGGCAAAACCCTTGAAGTTCGAACACTGGGGTGTGCACAAAGATATCTCCCCCTCTCTAGCTCGCGCACTCTACGATCTCACAGCCTAGCTCGACGAACCCAAAGAACACGAGACACAAGATTTATATTGGTTCGGGCCACCGTTGTGGTGTAATACCCTACTCCAGTGTGGTGTGGTGGATTGCCTCTTGGGCTGAGGACGAACAGTTACAAGGGAAGAACAACCTCCTGAGGCAAGGTGTTCTTGTGTGGCTGAGGATTCTCTCTCTATCTATCTATCTATCTATCTATCTATCTATCTATCTATCTATCTATCTATCTATCTATCTATCTATCTATCTATCTATCTATCTATCTATCTATCTATCTATCTATCTATCTATCTCAATCAAATCAGATCATCTCCCTCTATCCGATTCGCCCCCTCTATCCGATTTTCCCCCTTGCTATCGTGGTGGCTAGTCCTATATATAGAGGCCCTAGTCCTCTTCCCAAATATTGTGCAGGAAGGGATCACACAACAGCTAAATTCGAAGGGAGACAACTAGTACGAGCTATCCTGACAAAAGTAGTCTTCGCCTGCCAAAGGCTCTGGTGGTGATGCTGTCTTGGGCTCCATGTCCCGCGCTTGCCCTTTTAGCACCAAAGAGGAAACGAGGACAGTGCGCGCCCTGGCGCCCGCCTGGCTCCAGTCGTCATGGCTTGCGTCACGCAAACCTCCCAAGGTGTCCCTTGACTTGATCTCTCCGCCCTTGCGAGCCAGCCTGGTGAGGCCACCCCTGAGGAGGTCTTGCATCGTCTGCCTCGCAAGGCTTGGCCCCTTGCGAGGGTCTTGAGTGTTTGCTGGTGAAGATGGGTCGTACAGGGCCGCTGGTGGAGCCATGCCGCGGGCCGCACGCAGGCAAGTCTGGGGACCCTCGTTCCCAGAACACAGACAGCTCTCTCTAGTGATGAGGTGTGAATTGTCTTTTTTGGGTACATGTTAAGCTTCTTCTCCCAAAATTTCAAGCCGTGCCTTGTTATGCCAAAATTTCAAGCTAGTGCCTCTATCTATCATGCTGCGAAACTCCCACCTCTTCAACCCGCGCCTTGTTACCCCGAAATATTTAAGATATATCTTTGTCTCGTTGTGCTCTAACAACTCCCTCCATCTCAACCCGCGCCTTGCTATTCCAAAAAAACGCGCGCGAAAACTCCCACCTCCTGTGAAATCCCGACATGCAAATGCCCGTGATACCCCTAAATTGAAAGAACCGCCTAGCACAAATCGGTGGGGGTACTTTTGTAACTTACCCCACATTTCGGACAAGCGAGTCCCTAATCCATGGTTCCCCACTCCCATCCCATCCGCCCACCCATTCGTACACCGAGGCCGCGAAAACCCGTGAAGCCCCACACCCTCCTCCGTCCGCCACCCAGCCGGAGCCTCTTCCCCGACGACGTCGTCCACAACAACACCTCGACGTCCCTCATCCACCGTATCGGATGAGTGTCACATCTCTAGCTTCTGGTACTGCTTAGTGCTAGCATCTGGTGTTGCATCATGTTTAAATTCCTCAGAAACTTCAAATGAGGATGATAGAACCCCCAGCACCCCCTTAAACAAATTATGGTTTCTAAAATCATTTTCAATGAACCCAAAATGCCCTTCTAAAATGTTCATCATCTTTATCTTGGTCTAGAACCTCTGACAAAAATGGTGCAAATTTCTAGGTCATCCAAAGGTCACTGGATTAAATCATATGTTATTTGAATTTGGGCATTTAAATGCTAGTAAATATTTAAATGCCCAAGTAATCCTAAACTGAAATGTTCTATGTTGGATATATTCTATACTGTGGGCATGTGCAGTTTGGTGATTTTTGAAAGGGTCTAGATATTTTTTTAGAAAAGCCACAAGGATTACAGAAAAATAGAAAACTGAAACAAGAGAGAGAGAGAGAGAGAGAGAGAGAGAGAGAGAGAGAGAAAGGAACTTACCTGGGCTTACCTCACCTATGCAGCCACCTGGCGGCCCAAGTGGCCGGCCCAGCCCACCTGCCCCCTCCCCTGTCATCTTCCTCCTTTGCCAGGAGGATGGGCGCGTGGCCGACGCACGCTGGCGCACGCCCGGCCACCTCCTGCTTGCCGCTTCGCCCTAGCCTCTTCGGGTGGCGCCACGCACCACCCCAAGCCTCTCACTCTCTCCCGCGCCTTCTCCCCCTCCTCTGGCTCCCTCTTTCCCCCACCGAGCAGAGCTCGTCGCCGTCGCTCACTGCTGCCGCAGCCACCGCCTCCCCCTCGCTTCTCCGACGTGCCCACGAGCTTCGCCTCGACCCCCTCTTCCTCCCCACCGAGCCGCGCCTCACCGGAGGCCCTGCATCGTCGCCATCTTCATCATCTTCGTCGCCGGCCGCCGGAGATCCCCCTCGCCGCTGCGCTCGCTCCGGTGCTTCCCCGAGCACACCAAAGCCACCCCTCTCCATTCTCTCTGCCACTCGCCATAGTCGCCGCACCAAGCACACCCGCACGCGTCGTCGCCCGAGCTTGCCGCCGATGTGGCTCCGACAACGCGACGGCCCCGTCATCCTGTTCACTGACCTCGCCGCGTCGCGTACGGCCCGTAGATGACTCACACGCGCCGACTCGTCTATTGTAGCCTCGACCCCGAGCTCACCCGAGCTCCGGCAACCGCCAAGGTCATCGCCAGCGACAACTCCGGCCACCCCAAGCCCAACCGCCACCACCACTCGATGCGGACGTGCGTCCGCATCACGTAGATGCCCTCCGCCGGCCGTTTGGTCGCCGGAGACGCAAACCTGAGGCTCGCCGCTGCGGCTGGCCTCGCTGGCGTCAAGTCGCCGGTGGGTTGATCCCGCTGACCTGGGGTTGACCTTGTTTGACCTCCCAGGGTCACTGACGCACGGGCCCGCCCTGTTAATCTCTAATTAGTTTTAGGTTAGTGCTAACTAACTTAGATTAATTAGTCCAGTCACTGACCAGTGGGCCCAGGCCCTAAATAACCTAGGTTAGTGCTAAACGTAACCCTAACTAACTTTGTTAGTTAGTTGTTACATGGACATGTGGGTCCCAGCCGTCAGGTTTGACCTGGGCTAGCGCCTTTGACCTGCTGATGTCACACCTATGTCATGCTGACGCAGTAAAGCATTTTCTGGATTTAAGTTTATTCAGGAAATTTCAGAAAATGCTATAAACTTCAAAAAAATCATAGAAATTAATCTATAGCTCAGAATGAAATAAATTATATATGAAAAATGATCAGAAAAATCCAATCTATCCATATGTACCATTTTCATGCATGTTTGAACAACCTAAGGTTGCTGTATATGGCAATTTGCATATTTGGCATTTAAATAAGCACATATGGAGTTTAAATTTGAACCCTTGGTTCAAACCAACTTCATTTAATTTGGTTTCTAGTTGCATTAGCTCAAACCACAACATATTGCCATGTCATGATCATGCATCATATTGTTGCATTGCATTGATTGTGTTCTTCCTTGTTTGCTGGTATTTGTCCCCTCTCGATAGACAAAGTTCCAACGATGAGTTCGATGACACCGATGAAGAGCTATATTATCTTCAGAAGTGCCAGGCAAGCAAAACCCCCTTGTTCATTCTGATACAATCCCACCCTCTCCCTCCTGCTCTCTTTTACCGCATTAGGACAACAGCGATTCAACTGTTACATGCTGCGGTAGTTGAACCCCTTTCCTCTGCATGACATGTCATTGCCACAGTAAATAGACGAAACCCACTAGCATGAGTAGGAGTTGCTTGAGCCCTGATGTGCCTACTCATTCATGCTTGTTTGTCATGCCTGCTATTGCTTAGAGTTGTGTCAGGTCTGATTCATCGGGGATGAATTGGAAAGTTGTGAACATGTCCTACTATGTGTGAGCTAAGTGTGTTGAACACGATTTGGTAAAGGTACCGATGAGAGACCATGTAGGAGTAGATGGTGGGTTGTTTCATTGGAAACCGTCCTTAAGCACCGAGATCTGTATGTGTGATTCAAGAACCAGCTACTACCATGCATTGGGCCCGAAACCAATAGACCCTCTCGGCTTCTTAACCACCCTAGTCCTCTGTCCAGGAGTTACAATTAGTTTCTGGTGTTTATAGGATATGTGTTGGCGGCCGTGTGTAGCGCTGACCCTAGGGGTGGGCTATGATGCGGTAGATACACCATGGCCGGGCATGTCGGGCGCCCGTTTGGTGTCTTGGAACCCTGTACACATCATTCGGGGCCGTATGTGGAAATCTCGGCCGGACTCCCTGCGGATGGAACCTAGATAGGAGATAAACCTGGACTAGAGACTTGAGTGTTTAGGTAGGCCGTGGCCGACACCCTCGTTGGGCTTCCGCTTGAAGGTTGCCCAGTACATGTCGTGTAAACGGCGGTAAGTGGTGAGAGCGTGTGTGAAGAAGTACACCCCTGCAGGGTTAACATCATCTATTCGAATAGCCGCGTCCGTGGTAAAGGACTACTTGGTTGCCTATACAGTTCATAGACAGTTGAATGTGTATACTCTAAAATGCGCAAGATAAGCGTGAGTGCTATGGTTGGCATTCTCGTAGGGAGACGGGAGCAGATCCATAGTGGTGTATTGATATGGTGAATATGTGGACTCGTGTGCGCCACCTCAAAAGAGTTACTTGCAGACGTAGTTTAAGATAGCCGCCGAGTCAAAGCTGGCTTGCTACAGTTAAACTCCACCACCCCCTTTGTTGATACCGATGCATATGTAGTTAGTTCTGATGTAAGTCTTGCTGGGTACATTTGTACTCACATTTGCCTATTTTATGTTTTGCAGAGAGACGTCAGTCTCGCTAGTAGTTCATTGTGGACTTCGACGTTTAGCTTGATACCTCATCTACAATCTTGTGCCCTCGACAGGGTCCTGTAGATAGTCAGGCTTCTCAGCCTTTTTCATTTGTAGATGTCTGTACCCAGATATGTTAGGCTTCCGCATGTGCTTTGACTTGTATGCTCTGAATGTTGGGTCATGAGACCATGATTGTAATACTTGGCTCCTCGGAGCCTAATGAATAAATACTTGAGTCATAGAGTTATGCTGTGATGCCATGTTGTATTTACACATATCGAGCATATTATGTGTATGATTGAAATGCTTGGTATGTGTGGGATCCGACAACCTAGTTGTTTATCCTTGGTAGCCTCTCTTATGGGGAAATGTAGTCTTGTGCTTCCATGAGCCATAGTAGTCCGCTACAGCCCGGTTCACCGGAGTCCTGCTAGCCCAGTACTACTGCTCCGGAACACTTAGACTGGCCGGCATGTGATTCACTTCGTTCCTGTGTCTGTCCCTTCGGGGAAATGTCACGCGGTGACTTCCGGAGTCCTACTAGCCTGCTACAGCCCGGGTTCCCGGAGTCCTGTTAGCCCAGTTGCTACAGCCCGGATTCACACGCTGATAACCGACATGTTCGATGTTGTTTCATGTATGCCTGTCCCCATAAGTTAGTTCCACTTTGGGTTCACGACTAGTCATGTCGGCCCGGGTTCTCTGTCATATGGATGCTAGCGACACTATCATATATGTGAACCAAAAGGCGCAAACGGTCCCGGGCCAGGTAAGGTGGCACCCGTGGGAATACCGTGCGTGAGGCCGCAAAGTGATATGAAGTGGTACATGCTAGATCGGGGTGACTTAGGATCGGGGTCCTGACAATGAGGATCCGTCATCGATCTCGTCGTCCTGCTGGTTCAGCCACCCTGTCCTCCACCTCCAAGGAGCTACCCCGACGTTCCCCTCGTCTTTCACGCCACCTCCATGTAACGCCCTCGATGCGGCTATAGCTCCCACGTGTCGAGGCACGACTTAGAGGCATAACCGCATTGAAAGCAATGTCGCAAGTCAGGCAATCATTACAACATCCCATGTAATATATATAATAAAAGGGGAGGATAACATAGTTGGCTTACATTCGCCACGTCACTTCAGAGTACATAAATAACATCCATCAAACAAACACTCATGGCCCGACTACGGCGCCAAAATAGAAAAGACCCCCAACATGCGACAAGGTCCTGAATCGATAACCCCAACTAGGCACCACTACTGATCATCTGGAAAGGACACGTAGTAACGCTGAGAGTCCTCGTCGAACTCCCACCTGAGCTCGTAATCGTCAACTGGAGCAGTATCACCTGGACCTGCATCTGGAGTTGTAGTATCTGTGAGCCACAGGGACTCAGCAATCTCACACCCACGCGATCAAAACTATTTAAGCTCATAGGAATGGATAAGGCAATATATATGTGGAGCTGCAGCAAGCGACTAGCATATGTGGTGGCTAACTTATACGCAAAAGAGAGCGAGAAGAGAAGGCGAAGCACGAGCGAGAAGCTAAAGGAACATCCTGCGCAAGCATAACTCCAACACCGTGTCCACTTCCCGGACTCCGCCGAGAAGGGGCCATCACGGTAACACACACGGTTGATTCATTTTAATTAAGTTTAATTCAAGTCATCTACAACCGGACATTAACAAATTCCCATCTGCCCATAACCGCGGGCACGGCTTTCGAAAGATCAATCCCTGCAGGGGGGTCCCAACTTAGCCCATAACAAGCTCTCACGGTCAACGAAGGAATAGACCTCCACCCAAGACACACCGATCAGACTCGGTATCTCGGTACAACAAGATGATTCGACAGGTTAAAACAAGTCCAGCAACACCGCCCGAATGTGCCGACAAATCCCGATAGGAGCTGCACATATCTCTTTCTCAGGGCACACTCAGATGAGCAATCCGTACAACTAAAACCAAACCTCGAGTTTCCCCGAGGGGGCGCTGCACAGGGCTCTAGTTCGGACCAACACTCAGAGGAGCACTGGCCCGTGGGGGGCTAAAATAAAGATGACCTTCGGGCTCCGGAAACCCAAGGGAAAAAGAGGCTAGGTGGCAAATGGTAAAACCAATGTTGGGCATTGCTGGAAAAGCTTTAATCAAGGCGAACTATCAAGGGGTTCCCATTATAGCCCAACCGCGTAAGGGACGCACAATCCGGGAACATAACACCGATATGACGGAAACTAGGGCGGCAAGAGTGGAACAAAACACTAGGCGAGAGGCCGAGCCTTCCACCCTTTACCAAGTATATAGATGCATTAAGACAACATAGCAATATAATGATATCCCAACAAGAATATAAATGTCCCAACAAGGAACGGCTCCAATCTTCACCTGCAACTAACAACGCTATAAGAAGGGCTGAGCAAAGCGGTAACATAGCCAATCAACGGTTTGCTAGGACAATGGTGGGTTAGAGGTTCAACATGGCAATTGGGAGGCTGACAAGCAAAAGGTAGGCATCATAGCAGTGGCAAAGCAAAAGAGCGAGCAAACTAGCATAGCAAAGATAGTAGTGATTTCGAGGGTATGATCATCTTGCCTGCACAGTTGTCAGAGTTGACTGGATCCTCACAAGCAAACTCAACGGGCTCCTCGGTAGCGAACTCGTCTCCCGGCTCTACCCAACAAGACAAACAAGCAACAAGGATACAATCAACCACGGGCAAGACCAAGCAATATGATGAAATGACGATATGCTATGCGGGATGCGATGCGGGATGCAAAATGCAAGATATGACAGGAAATGCATGAACCTGGCCTCAACTTGGAAAACCAAGTGTGCCACTGGATAGAGGGGATGAAATCGCTTGAAAACGATATAAAGATCATAGGAATCGGAGCTACGGTTTGGAAATGGCAAGCGTTTTAAGATATGACACCGGTCTGCGATTTACAGCAAGTAGGCATCTAAATGCAACGAAATGAACATGCTACAGCCACCAAACATGAAAACAAAATACATGGCAGTGATGTACACAAGATGGTTGACAAAACACTAGCACTGAGCCATAGGCAAATTCATCCATTAAGAGGTTCAAACAAGCATGGCTAAAACGCAAATGCAAAACAGATTTCAGACTTAGTGAAATTAACACTAGTCTGAAATTTCAGATCACGAAGCTCTCTTCGGAGCAGCAAAACAACATGATAGAAAACCTGAACATGACAAGTAAGAACATGGCATGGAGCTACTCAACAAGCTTAACAAAACACCCAAAGTGACCTGGGGCCAAAAGGGTTCGCAAAAATACTCTACCGAGCTCACGAACATCGCTCGAACACAATCAGTTTTCAGACTTAGTGAAAACTGAGACATGCTGAAATTTAACTCACGAAGGCATGTAAACGAGCTCGATGCACTCACCACGGTGCAAGTCATGGCAAGGAAAGCATATCACCAGCAAGAAGGCACAAAGTGCTAGCTACACATGGCAAGAACGAAGGCATAGCATGCATGGAACACTAACGGTAGCATCGGCGAAATCGCAAACAAGTTGACGATCTGCCCAGATTAACAACGAAGCAAAAGTTGAGCTCGATTGAGTCAACCTAGAGCAATCCACAAATGCCAACAAAGACATGGATGGATAGAGCATGACATAAATATCAAAACTCCCTTACTGATCATCCTCAAAAGAGGCACGGATCACTAGGAAACAAGCTGGACATATAGCATCATGAACTAAAATATCCCAGACTTAGTGAAAATCACTAAGTCCCTGAAATCTGCATTCTCAGGTACCCTACTTCGCAAGCTTGCACAAGACAACACACACATCCTAAAAATGCATGGGTGGCACCTCTGGAAAGAAGACAAAATGCTTCACAATACATCCCAAAGGGGCACAGGCATATCATGCACGAATTAAATATAGCAAAAATGACAAAAGTGCATGATGAACTAACGGATCTGCAATTTAACTCACGAAGCCTCCTTCTAACAGAATTTTGGGTATCAAGATGACCTCAAATGCAAATGATGCAATGGAATGAAATTATGTACATGTCGAGACAAAGATTTTGATATATCATACGCCCAAAACGGAGCTACGGTTGTGGAGATACAAGCAGTCAAAGATAGCACGAAAATTAGGGTTTCGGGGGAGAGAGGTCAACCGAAATATCCCAGATCCAGATCTGGATCGGGCACGGACTCCGAGGCGGCGGCGGGGAACACTGTAGCTGGCCGGACTTGGCCGCCGGAGTCGCGGGAGGAGGCGGCCGGGGCGGATCCGGTGGTCGCCGGGGCGACGAGGGGCGGCGAGGTGGCCGGCGGGGCCGGCCGCGGGCGAGGGCGCGGCCACGGAGGCGCGGGCGCGCGGCGCGGCGGCGGCCGGTGCGGCGGCGGCGACGGCGCCGGTCGCCGGAGGTCGGGGAGGCGGCGGATCCCGGCGGGAGGCGAGTCCCGGGCGGCGGCGGAGCTCACCGGGCCGCGGGGGCCGGATGCGGGCTCCCGGGCCGCGGTGGGAGGCGGCGGCGGCGGGGGTGACGTGGCGGCCCCCGAGTGGGCGGGCTGCAGCGGCGGACGCTGTCCGGCCGGGGGCGGACACGTCCGTCGGCGCGGATCTGGCGGGGATCTGTTTTTTTTAGGGTTTCGGGGAGAGGGAGAGATCCGAAAACGGAGGGGTGTATATATAGGCATAGAGGGAGCTAGGAGAGTCCAAATGAGGTGCGGTTTTCGCCCACACGATCGTGATCGAACGCTCTAGGACATGGAGCAGAGTTTGGTGGGTTTTGGGCCAAATTTGGGGGGTGTTGGGCTGCAACACACACGAGGCCTTTTCGGTCCCTCGGTTAACCGTTGGAGTATCAAACGAAGTCCAAATGACCCGAAACTTGACAGGCGGTCTACCGGTAGTAAACCAAGGCCGCTTGGCAAGTCTCGGTCCAATCCGAAAAAGTTTAAACCCCACACACGAAAGAAAGCTAGAAATGACCACCGGAGGAGAACGAAGCGCCGGAATGCAAAACGGACAACGGGGAAAATGATCGAATGCATGAGATGAACATGTATGCAAATGCAATGCACGTGATGACATGGTATGAGATGCATGAAAACGAAAACAACACACGGAGACAAGGACCCGAACCCGAGAAATAAATATAACTTGACACCGGAAACGGCAAGAGTTGGAGTACAAATGGGGAAAGTTACATCTGGGGCGTTACAACACTCCACCACTATGAAAAGATCTCGTCCCGAGATCTAGGACTGAAAGAACTCCGGGTACTCAGAACGGAGGTGATCCTCGCGTTCCCAGGTGGCTTCACGGTCGGAATGGTGAGACCACTTAACTTTGAGAAATTTGATTGACTTGTTGCGAGTCTTGCGTTCAGTCTCTTCAAGAATAGCAACTGGGTGCTCACGATAAGAGAGATCTTCTTGGAGCTCAATGTCCTCGAAGTTGACGGTGCGGTCAGGAGTCTTGAAGCACTTTCGAAGCTGAGAGACATGGAACACATCATGAACATTTGCAAAGTTTGAAGGAAGCTCGAGTTGATAGGCGAGGTCGCCTCTCTTGCTGACAATCTTGAAAGGTCCCACGTATCTAGGGGCAAGCTTCCCTTTGATACCGAAGCGACGAGTACCTTTCATGGGAGAGACGCGGAGGTAAACATGATCTCCGATCTCGAAAACCAGATCACGATGCTTACTATCATAGTAGCTCTTCTGGCGGGACTGGGCTGCTTTGAGGTTATCACGAATGACTTTGCACATTTCTTCTGCTTCTGTGATTAAGTCATTACCCAGCAGCTGACGTTCACCGGTTTCAGACCAGTTGAGAGGGGTACGGCACTTCCTGCCATACAGAATTTCAAAGGGGGCCTTGCCCGAACTTGCTTGAAAGCTGTTGTTGTATGAGAATTCAGCATAAGGAAGACAATCCTCCTACTTCATGCCGAAGGAGATCACACAAGCCCTGAGCATATCTTCAAGAATTTGGTTGACACGCTCGACTTGACCGCTCGTTTGAGGATGGAAAGCTGTGCTGAAGCGGATGTTGGTGCCCATAGCCTTCTGAAAAGAATCCCAAAACTTGGAGGTAAAGATGCTGCCACGGTCTGAAGATATCACTTGAGGAATACCGTGCAGAGAGACAATGCGAGAGGTATAGAGTTCCGCCAATTGAGCTGCAGTGATTGACTCTTTGATAGGCAGAAAATGAGCCACTTTGGTGAGCTTGTCGATGACGACGAATATAGCATCATTGCCACGCTTGGACTTTGGAAACCCAGTCACGAAGTCCATTTCAATGTGGTCAAACTTCCATTCTGGAATGGCGAGAGGTTGGAGGAGACCAGCTGGCCTTTGGTGTTCTGCCTTCACTCTTCTGCAGACATCACATTCGTTCACGAATTGAGCGATCTCGCGCTTCATTCGAGTCCACCAATAGGCTTGCTTGAGGTCCTGATACATCTTCGTACTACCAGGGTGGATGGAGAGGAGAGAGTTGTGAGCCTCGTTCATGATCACCTTACGAAGTTCACCTTTGGGCACAACAATTCGATCCTCGAAGAAGAGAGTGTCCTTGTCATCAAGTCGGTAGCACTTGTACTTGGACTGACTCTTTGCAATACCAATCTTCACCTTCTTCACCATAGCATCAAGAAGTTGGGCTTGGCGAATCTGGTCTTCTAAGGTAGGAGAGACTTGAAGGTTGGCGAGGAAACCTTGAGGAACAACTTGCAGATTAAGTTTGCGGAAAGCTTCACAAAGCTCGGGTTGATAAGGTTTGAGAATCAGACTGTTGCAATATGCTTTTCTGCTCAAAGCGTCAGCAATCACATTAGCCTTGCCTGGAGTATACTCGATACTCGGATTATACTCTTGAATCATTTCGACCCATCGAGTCTGCCTGAGGTTGAGATTAGGCTGAGTGAAGATGTACTTGAGACTCTTGTGATCAGTGAAAATATCCACTTTCCTTCCCAATAGAAGATGTCTCCAAGTCAACAAAGCGTGCACAACTGCCGCCAACTCGAGATCATGAGTGGGGTAGTTCTTCTCATTAGGTTTCAACTGGCGAGAGGTATAAGCAACAACTTTCTTCTCTTGCATCAGTACAGCACCGAGACCTTGGAGAGAGGCATCACAAAAGACCTCGTACGGTTTGGTTTCATCAGGCGGAGTCAGAACTGGAGCAGTGATCAATTTCTCTTTCAAAGTGTTGAAAGCAATATCACACTCCGGAGACCAAACGTACTTGACGTGCTTCTGAAGAAGATTTGAGAGAGGCTTGGCGATCTTAGAAAAGTTTTCAACGAATCTTCTGCAATAGCTTGCGAGACCGAGAAAACTGCGGAGTTGCTTCACGTTCTGAGGAGGTTCCCAATTCACAATTGCAGACACCTTCTCAGGATTCACGGAAATGCCCTTGGCAGAGATGATATGACCAAGATAAAGAACCTCATCGAGCCAAAATTCACACTTGGAGAACTTGGCGTAGAACTGATGTTCCCTGAGCTTGTCAAGAACCAAACGCAAGTGCTTGGCATGATCTTCCTTGTTCTTCGAGAAAACCAGAATGTCGTCGAGATAGACCAAAACGAATTCATTGGTGTAGGGGTTGAAGATGAAGTTCATCATGCGAGAGAACGTCGGAGGAGCGTTGGCGAGGCCAAAAGACATGACGGTGTATTCATATGAACCAAAGCTTGTTCTGAACGCCGTCTTGGGAATATCTTGCTCACGAATGCGAATCTGATGATAACCCATACGGAGATCAAGCTTGGAGAATACTTGAGCACCCTTGAGTTGTTCGAACAGCTCATTGATGTTGGGAAGTGGGTATTTGTTCTTGATGGTCTTCTTGTTTACTGGACGGTAATCAACACAAAGTCGACTCGATCCATCCTTCTTCTTCACAAAAAGAACACCACAACCCCACGGAGAAGTACTAGGCCGAATGAGACCCAATCTTTCTTGCTCATCGAGTTGTTTCTTCAACTCCTTCAACTCTTCGGGGCCGAGCTTGTAAGGACGTTTGCACACAGGTTCCGTACCGGGCTCAAGTTCAATAACGAATTCAACCGGCCGGTTTGGAGGCATTCCTGGAAGTTCTTCTGGAAAGACGTCTTGATATTCGCAAACGACAGGAATCTGCGAAATAGCATCCAATTCACCCTTCTCATTGAGAGAAAACAACCGGATGGAATTATCTCGAGCGGCAAAGACAATGACCTCCTCAGACGAATGCGTCAGTTGAATCTGCCTGGCTGCACAATCAAGCTGAGCTTTATGCTTAGAGAGCCAGTCCATTCCGAGAATAAGATCGATATCAGAATTGCCAAGAACCACCGGAGAAGAGAGAAACTTGCAGTCGCCCAAAGTGATTGTAACATCCGGAACACACACTCGAGATGTCAAGAGGCTGGCCGGAGAGTCAATAGACAACGGTCTCGGCAACATTTGAGTAACAAAATCATGCTTGGAAGCAAAAGGTCTCGAGATGAAACAATGCGATGCACCAGTGTCAAAAAGAACTTTTGCAGGAATATCATTAACAGGAAGGTTACCCATGATCACATCTGAAGAATCCTCTGCCTGAGCTGCATTCACCATATTGACCTTGGCGTGCTTGGGATTGTGCTTGACCACAGCTGTACTTGCCGATCTGACAGGAGGAGGAGGAGGAAGACGCCTCTGGTTGGTACACTTGTTTGCATAGTGACCCTTCTGTTGGCACTTGTTGCACGTGACCTCTGAAAGCGGACGGTGATACGGAGCACTCGATCTTGGAGCTTGAGATGAAGACTTGTTCTGAAAGCCTGGGTTGGGTGGGTGGGAGAAACCACTGCCACCTTTGCTCTTCTGCTGATACGGCTGACGGAACGGAGGAGGAGGAAGCCAATACTTCTGCTGCTTGACCACTTGAGTAGAGGAAGACGGAGTAACATCTCTGGCACGCTTCCTGGAAGCATCACATCTCATCTGAGCAGCCTCTTGCTTCAGTGCCATGTTGTAGAACTCATCGTATCTCAACGGCTCAAAGAGGACAAGAGCGAGCTGAATTTCCTCACGAAGACCACCCCTGAACTGATAGATCATGCTCTTCTCATCAGGAACATCCTGCTTGGCAAAACGGGCGAGCTTCTGGAACAACTTGTTGTAGTCATAGACAGACAAAGAGCCTTGCTTCAGATTGCGGAATTCCTGACGCTTACTCTCAACCACACTTTGAGGAATGTGATGAGCGCGGAAATCTTGACGGAAATCGTCCCAAGTGATAACACGTCCACCTCTGGAATCCTTGTACTGCTGGAACCACTCTGCAGCCTGATCTTTGAGCTGGAAAGAAGCGAACTTGACGAAATCTTCAGGCCTGACGTTGCTGCATTCAAAATGCTTGCCCAGATCCACTAGCCAATCGTCAGCATCGGTAGCCTCAACACAACCGCTGAACGTCTTTGGGCCATTTGCGAGGAACTGGTTCAGAGTAGCAAAGTGGTGCTGATTATGGCCTTGATTCCCTTGACTGCCTTGATTGCGCTCTTGGAGGATTTGCATGAACAACTGTGTGTTTGCATTAGTAGCGGCCATCACAGCTTGCCATGCTTCCGGAGGAGGCGGAGGTGGAGGCGGATTAGGATTCGGAGTCGTGCGCGTTGGAGGAGCCATCCTGAAGAGGTTGACCACCATTAGCACATTGATAGACAACAATATAGAAGCTGAATCCAACGGAATGAAAATTGCAACATATAGTCTTCACATCCGAACAAAATGAACGAATGCATTCCTCTTCAAATGATCACATATCCACAAATTGCGAAGCCACGAAGAATTAAGGAAGAGAAATAAATCAACAAGGTACGGATCAAGAACGAATAATCGGTAAGAAATCCCAATCTCAAACCAATATCCGTGGAAGAAGAACTAGAGCTACTAGAATTCCCGCCTATGAAACTCCCGAACCTTTCCGGTTATGCAATCAGGTGTTGGGGATACAGGGGAAGCACAATATCTCACCCAAACTAGCAAATCCTACATCCAGCTGTATCCATCCTTCAACACATAACCAGGAAAACTTCGGAAACCATCTACCTCAACCTTCGAAAAGCATCCGTTATACAAGTTATGGCGATACTCCCGAACTCCCGCCCCAGTACTGGGTGGCGTCGAGGTTATCTCACCAACGAACTGCATAAAAGAGATTTTCGATGTCGGCGAACATATCTCAAGTATACCAGAATTGCAACGATAAAATTGTGACGACAACACCTCGGAGCTCAACTCCCCGGGACACTGCCACAACCCCTAAAGACAGGAGGCACCAAGAACAATGTTCTCGTCACAAAACCATCGGAACAAAACCAAGATACTCGCGTGATCCTAATTTTTTTTTTGTGAAATTTGAGAAGAGAAGAGTCAAAACTCTACGCCAGGATGCCTTACCAGAGCGATGAGGAGACTGGGAAGTAAAAAGAATTCCTAAGCTCTCCGATATATAATTCCTAAGGACTCAAAACATTTTTCTAGACACAACTCGGCTGCTAAAAACGATCAAGCAATGGGGCTCCTAAGGTCGGGGCTGGCTCTGATTACCAACTTGTAACGCCCTCGATGCGGCTATAGCTCCCACGTGTCGAGGCACGACTTAGAGGCATAACCGCATTGAAAGCAATGTCGCAAGTCAGGCAATCATTACAACATCCCATGTAATATATATAATAAAAGGGGAGGATAACATAGTTGGCTTACATTCGCCACGTCACTTCAGAGTACATAAATAACATCCATCAAACAAACACTCATGGCCCGACTACGGCGCCAAAATAGAAAAGACCCCCAACATGCGACAAGGTCCTGAATCGATAACCCCAACTAGGCACCACTACTGATCATCTGGAAAGGACACGTAGTAACGCTGAGAGTCCTCGTCGAACTCCCACCTGAGCTCGTAATCGTCAACTGGAGCAGTATCACCTGGACCTGCATCTGGAGTTGTAGTATCTGTGAGCCACAGGGACTCAGCAATCTCACACCCACGCGATCAAAACTATTTAAGCTCATAGGAATGGATAAGGCAATATATATGTGGAGCTGCAGCAAGCGAGTAGCATATGTGGTGGCTAACTTATACGCAAAAGAGAGCGAGAAGAGAAGGCGAAGCACGAGCGAGAAGCTAAAGGAACATCCTGCGCAAGCATAACTCCAACACCGTGTCCACTTCCCGGACTCCGTCGAGAAGGGGCCATCACGGTAACACACACGGTTGATTCATTTTAATTAAGTTTAATTCAAGTCATCTACAACCGGACATTAACAAATTCCCATCTGCCCATAACCGCGGGCACGGCTTTCGAAAGATCAATCCCTGCAGGGGGGTCCCAACTTAGCCCATAACAAGCTCTCACGGTCAACGAAGGAATAGACCTCCACCCAAGACACACCGATCAGCCTCGGTATCTCGGTACAACAAGATGATTCGACAGGTTAAAACAAGTCCAGCAACACCGCCCGAATGTGCCGACAAATCCCGATAGGAGCTGCACATATCTCTTTCTCAGGGCACACTCAGATGAGCAATCCGTACAACTAAAACCAAACCTCGAGTTTCCCCGAGGGGGCGCTGCACAGGGCTCTAGTTCGGACCAACAATCAGAGGAGCACTGGCCCGTGGGGGGCTAAAATAAAGATGACCTTCGGGCTCCGGAAACCCAAGGGAAAAAGAGGCTAGGTGGCAAATGGTAAAACCAATGTTGGGCATTGCTGGAAAAGCTTTAATCAAGGCGAACTATCAAGGGGTTCCCATTATAGCCCAACCGCGTAAGGGATGCACAATCCGGGAACATAACACCGATATGACGGAAACTAGGGCGGCAGGAGTGGAACAAAACACTAGGCGAGAGGCCGAGCCTTCCACCCTTTACCAAGTATATAGATGCATTAAGACAACATAGCAATATAATGATATCCCAACAAGAATATAAATGTCCCAACAAGGAACGGCTCCAATCTTCACCTGCAACTAACAACGCTATAAGAAGGGCTGAGCAAAGCGGTAACATAGCCAATCAACGGTTTGCTAGGACAATGGTGGGTTAGAGGTTCAACATGGCAATTGGGAGGCTGACAAGCAAAAGGTAGGCATCGTAGCAGTGGCAAAGCAAAAGAGCGAGCAAACTAGCATAGCAAAGATAGTAGTGATTTCGAGGGTATGATCATCTTGCCTGCACAGTTGTCAGAGTTGACTGGATCCTCACAAGCAAACTCAACGGGCTCCTCGGTAGCGAACTCGTCTCCCGGCTCTACCCAACAAGACAAACAAGCAACAAGGATACAATCAACCACGGGCAAGACCAAGCAATATGATGAAATGACGATATGCTATGCGGGATGCGATGCGGGATGCAAAATGCAAGATATGACAGGAAATGCATGAACCTGGAATCAACTTGGAAAACCAAGTGTGCC
>NC_057797.1:573496248-573497269 GCF_018294505.1 Triticum aestivum
TTTTTTTTTTAGGGTTTCGGGGAGAGGGAGAGATCCGAAAACGGAGGGGTGTATATATAGGCATAGAGGGAGCTAGGAGAGTCCAAATGAGGTGCGGTTTTCGCCCACACGATCGTGATCGAACGCTCTAGGACATGGAGCAGAGTTTGGTGGGTTTTGGGCCAAATTTGGGGGGTGTTGAGCTGCAACACACACGAGGCCTTTTCGGTCCCTCGGTTAACCGTTGGAGTATCAAACGAAGTCCAAATGACCCGAAACTTGACAGGCGGTCTACCGGTAGTAAACCAAGGCCGCTTGGCAAGACTCGGTCCAATCCGGAAATGTTTAAACCCCACACAAGAAAGAAAGGTAGAAATGACCACCGGAGGAGAACGAAACGCCGGAATGCAAAACGGACAACGGGGAAAATGCTCGAATGCATGAGATGAACATGTATGCAAATGCAATGCACGTGATGACATGATAAGAGATGCCCGAAAAAGAAAACAACACACGGAGACAAAGACCCAAACCCGAGAAATAAATATAACTTAGCGCCGGAGACGGCAAGAGTTGGATACAAATATGGAAAGTATATCTGGGGCGTTACACTCCATTCCCACACCACCGTCTTCACCTGCACCACCAGAAGAGCATAATCATCACCGTTTCCTCGGATGAAGTTGAGGCCTAATCAGCAACACCAAAGAGGTTGTACACTAATCACCGCATTTTCTTCTTGATTCGATCTCATGGTGCTGCCGGCGCTCGGTCCCAAGCCGACACGGCGCGGCTCCATCCACGACGGCGTCGCCGGCCACTTCCTCCACGGCGTCGCTCCCTCAGGAGGCGACATCCACATTAGTAGGAGCTTCTGCTGCTTTAGCTCTCGCTCGCGCTGCTGCTCTGCTCTTGCTCTCGGTCCCCGTCTTGGTTTGCTCTTGCTCTTGCTCGCACTTCTGCTCTCGCTCTTGCTCTTGCTTGCGATGCTGCTCCAATTTAGCTACACTTCAGTCGACTGAATCGACTTTCAGGTCAGTCG
>NC_057797.1:573497613-573528657 GCF_018294505.1 Triticum aestivum
GCCAGAGAGGTACCGGTATCTATCTTAGGGTTCAGGGTTGGGGCGGTGGTGGTGCGGTGGCGTGGGGATCGCCGGAGAAAAAGCTCGACACGGGGGGCCTAGAGGGATGGCCGGGGCGGCGGCGGCCCAGCGATGGGGAGTGGTTTCGAGGCGCGCGAGGCAGCGCACCGCCAGACATGGGCGACAGGGGGCGACAGTTTGGCCGGTGATGGCTGGCAGCTTAGGGTAGCCTGACCTGATGCTGCTACACGACTAGCTGCCCCGGCTCTCGCACACGCTGCTGCTGCTACTGCTTTTCTGCTACTAGTGCGTTCAGTTTCGACAGTAAAATTCAGTTTCGACAGTTAAGTTCAATTTCGACAGTTAAATTCAGTTTCAACAGTTAAGTTCAGAGATGAGCGGCTGATGTATTTTACATCTAGCACTCTGTGGTTATGTATTTTACGTCATCTATTGGAGATGCTATTAGAATTCCACTCAGGTTAACATTGTCTCTCTTGTCCCGCTTCAGCCTCGGCGTCGTATAACTCAACGGAGCTGCTCCAACGACGAAACCCTCCATCATAGCGGAGCAGTACCCCGGGCTCCATCTCCAGACGCCTAAGATCTTCTTCCCCTCCTCCGACAGCCAAGTCAGCCGGATCATCCTCACCGACCAACCCAATCACGCTGAGATCGACATGGCTTCGCCAAAGAGGTTGTACACTTGTTGCATCTCTTTTTTACTCTACATGTTATATATATTGTCCACTGAGCACACACAGTAACGTGAAATACGATTAGTTTCTCCTACTATATGACAAGCTGTGAGGTACTAGGCAACTTAGCTATCCGTGATGGACTCTCTTGAACGCCATCGTTATTAATCTCTGCGCGTTTGAGTTGTGCATTTGTCGATGGGCCTGGAAGTTGAGCTAGTAGCGCAGTGGCCTGGGTCCAAAGTAATATAAGTAGCACAAAGACATTTTTTGAGTGTAGGCTTTTCCTTGCTCAAGCCTGCCTACTAGAATCGCCAGTGCTTGAAAGGAAAAGTGAAGGAAAACATAGGAATTGGAAAGTTTCCTATGGTACTACTATTCATGAATTTGGTTCAAAGGAATGGAGCAAAGGAAAACTGTAGGATTTGTTCCTTTAGTGGCTCCTTGAAAGAAAACCCGTAGGAATTTTAATTTCCACTTGTCCTCCTTTTCAAATTCCTATTCATGAAGCACAAGACTAAGAGATAGTAGAATAATAGCATTATAACCGTACATTTTCTTGCGGTTTGACTTAATCTCACCTTGCTTCTTTGCATCATGTGATCTTCCAATTCTTGTGAATCAAACACCCAGATTGGCATAAATCCTGTGTTTTTAAATTCTCTGTTTTGCACATGCATTCCTGTCCTATTCCTGTCTATTTCCTATCCCTGCATTGTAGAATCCTCAAATTCAAACAAGCCCTTACACAATTACTTCTATTACAGATATGCGTCAAAGAAAACCTTGTGTGGTTTGTCCTGCTCCTGCTGCGCTGTGTTCCACCCCAGCTCAGCTGCTCCAACAATGGAAGGGTTCACCACAGCTGGGATCCGCTCTCCATACTGTCTTTCGCCGCCTCAGATCTTCTTCACCGCCGCCGGCAGCCACGACAACTACATTACAATCATCAACTGAGCAGATGACCTTGAGGACTACACGGGTACGCAAGAGAGGTCGCACTGTTCCATGTCTACTTACGTTATGCATTGCTTAATATGATGACATGCTACTTTATCATCGTGTTCACCTATTAGACTCCGAGTCAGGTCCAAACTAATGCTGAAACTTGAGTTTTTAAATGGTTGTGGGGTACATATTGGGGCATTAATCAGTACTATCTGTCTACTATCTGGTTAATCTCGGGTGTCTACTATGAGTTTCATGTTGGGTGCAAACAAACATTAAAGGAGCCATTATCTGTATTTTTTAACTAAAGCTATTATCTGCCTGCTATCATTGGTTTTGGGTCTATCCACAGTTTGCTACCATCACTCTGGATTTGTGCATGCACTCCTTACATAATCTCACTATGTTTTATTCCTATGCATGTCTGTTTTTGTACACAATGGAACTGAACATGTAGAGCAAAAGAGACGAGCCTTGCGTGGTAATAAAATTTCATGCAAACGTCGCTCCATGGTGGGCGCAAAGGCAGACCCCTTCCACCCATTTCGGATCGTAATCAAGAGGAAGATAACTGTTCTGAGGGGGATTTAGAAGGAGAAGACCACTCCTATTTACCCCCTGAGGTCTTCGCTCTAACTTGGCATGCTGATGTTGGTAATATCATGCATATGGTACCTTGCATTGCTTACTGGATACATCAAATATGGCATCCACTTAGTTTAGACATGCTTTGTGTCAATGCCATCTATTTAGTTTCTTTATCGTATATGTGAATCACGCAATGCCATCTTGTTTAGCCAGGCATCATATATGTGAATTTTGCAATGCCACCCTGGTTAGCCAGTCATCTTATATGTGAATTATATCATGCCATCATTTTTTATTATGTGTTAAATTTGTCAACAATTTTAGTACATTCAATTGCTCTTCCCGTGCATCAGCCATTCGGCGCGGTCATGGAAAAATCTGAAGTGGAAACAAGGTCTTCAGAGCAGACAATGCTATCTGACGAAGCGCGTGTCTTGCTGGTTACAGATAGCTCCTTAGAGGAGGATTCAGAGACAGATGAAGTCCTATCCCCCCGAGGTGCATGCTCTAACTTGGCAGGGTTATGTTGCTCAAATCATGCGTATGGTATCTTGCATTGCTATGTCGTTTGCTTAGTTTAGACATGCTTTGTGTGAATGCCACCTGTTTAGTGTCTAATTACCATATATGTGAATTATGCAATGCCATCTTGTTGCAAGACATTATATATGTGAATTATGCAATGCTATCTTGTTGCAAGGCATTATATATGTGAATTATGCAATGCCATGCTGTTTAGCCAAGCGTCATATATGTGAATTATATCATGCTGTCCTTTTTTTGTATTTCTCGTTGCATTTGTCGACAATGTTTGTATATTCAACTACTCTTCCTGTGCATCAGCCATTTGAATTGGTGATGGAGAAATCTGTAGTGAAAACAAGGTCTTCCGAGCAGACAATGCTACCTGCTGAAGCAGATGTCTTGCTGGTTACAGATAGCTCTTCAGAGGAGGATTCAGAGGCAGATGGCTAGTCCTATTACCCCCCTAAGGTGTATGCTCAAACTTGGCAGAGTTATAGTACTCATATCATGCATATGTTGTATTGCAATGCTTAGTTTTTACATCATATGCACAATATTGAATGCCATCTCCTTAGTTGACACATCATATATGCGATTGCCCTCTGCTCACTTGCTTAGTATATAAATCATATATTTGAATTATATCATGCCAAGATGTTTACATAGACAGCATGTATCTGAATTATGGCATGCCAACCCATTTTCTAAAGACATAATATAGTTATATCATCTCATCCTGTTTACATAGTCATCATATTTTGAATTATGTCATTCTATCCTGTTTAGTTAGCCATCATACATTCGAAATTGTGTCATGCTATCCTGTTTATTTAGCCATCATATATGTGAAATTATGTCCTGCTATTCTGTTTGGTTAGACAACATAAATGTGAATTATTTCATGCCCTATTTCCTTCCCTACTATCCATTGCACATGTCTATCTTACAATGTCTGTACATTCAATTACTTTTCTTGTTTACTAGGAAAAGAGCCCGTGCGTTGCAACGGGAAAAAATAAGTTGACATGCTTCGCTAGGAAGCAAATGCCAATTGTCCCAATTAGGTTGGCATGGTAAAGAATAAGTTTGATGATGACAAAAATGATGGATCAATTAACAATAGAACTCTTTGGGGCGCTAGTCCAGAACATAGGACATAATCCTAGTCAACTAATCAGGTGAACAACTCTATATTTAGATTAAAGTACTGATAATAAAAATATTGCACACATAGTGCTTATTTTGATTTACTGACATCAGACAATAAAAATGTGGTATACATTGTGCAATGCCAAAGCAAGTATGCTTCTCTCGTGTGCTAACCGTGAAATCCTTATCATATATATCTTTTATGTTCCTGTTATGTTACGATATATGTAGGATTGAATCTTTGCTTAGTCTGTTGTGCCTCAATTCACGGTTAGATGTAATTTGATCTATTCTATCTTTCTTTTGTTCTGACTGCATATTTTCTTTTTTCGTGCGCATTCTTTTGCCCACGTGAGATTTTTCAAGACTGTGTTGATAAAAAATAAATTGGTTAGATTCTGCATCATAATTAGAGCATAGGTAACTACTCATAAATTAATTTAATTACACTGCACATAAGCATTAGAATATATGTATTGTTTAAATAATAGTAATGTTTTACTTCTTCCATGTACTCCTTTTTAAAACTATGGATCATTTTGGCTTGAAGTTCAAGTTTTTTTGATAAACAACTTGAAGTTCAAGTTGATATCTGCTGTTAGAAAATAGTTTAGACAAACATAACAAAATCGAGCCTGGCAAAAAAAAAATTTAGCATCAAATCAGGCAACGTGCATGTTCGGAGAACAAATACATGCGTGCACGCGTGATGGACCTGGAGATATTTATCCGTCAGTGAAGGATCCAAACCCAATGAACAGTAATAATTACAAACAGGAAAACATTTACCAATCGACATGCGTGCACAGGTTATCACCCAAAGTATCGCGTTAGCTACCCTCCAAAAAAATATTGCATTGGCTGATTGCTAGAAGAACCCACAAAAAGAATTGCTAGAAGAAACCAGTCGTCTTGCTGTGCTGGTTTCTGCACGCGTCATACACGTCCTCCCCACTAACAAGTTCGTACACGTTATCTTCCCAGTTTATCACCCTCTCTCTTCCTCTCTCTTTTGGCACCCTACACACCACACCACCACAATACCTCTAATTTTCCTCTGCCAGGAGCAAGAGCGGCGGTGAGCAGTGCTGGTAGGTTTTCATGGTCCGGAGTGGCGGTGAGCAGTGCTGGCGCTTTGGAGTCACACGCTGCTACAATTGTGGCGGCGTCGTGGTGTTCCTGGGTTTTTGGTGGCGCTCCTCCTTCCTCCCCTCTCCCCTCTCTCGTACTTCTCCTTTGTGAATGGCCCTGCTGTGCCGCCGCTAGTAGTGTCACAGGGGTCTTCAGGCTGCTCCGCTGCACAGCCAACCACCAATTTAGTTAGTTGCGGTCATATTTTTATTGTTTATTAGGATCGGTTGCGACCCTTTTTGTTAATCTGGGCAAACTCCGGATTTCATGTGCCTCTTTTCAACCTCTTTGATTGGTCTCTCTGCAATCCTTTGCCTCTTCTCACCCTCTTTGATTGGTCTCTTTGCAATCCCTTTGTATTTGTATTAGGCTGCTTTTTTGAATTTCATCCTCTTTTTGGCTTGTTGATTCTCGCAACTCCAAACGTATATAAGTAGCTTTGCTTTGCTGTAAAGAGGCGGGGTGGGACTATTAATTAGAACCTGAAAATTTAGAAAGCAAATTCTGTTTGCTGCAGCTGCAGGGGAGGGAAAAGGGCAGGTCATGAGGTCAACCTTTTTCAGTGGGCCATTAACTTTTTTGGCCCATTAATTAACTTATGAAGTTGCACAATAGCCAACAGGCGAAAATTACCGGAGCGACGAGGTGGATGAAAACAACAATGCGGCGGGGATATATATAGATAGATTAGTACCACCTTGGAAACACAAAAAAAATATAGACGTGTTGAAGAAAAAAACTGAAAGTGTAAATTTACGAGAAGAGAAGCGTATTGTGACGGTGAACCCGGAGACTCAATCCGTGCTTTATTATTAGGGAGAGATCAGCCATTTCAATTGGAGGGGTGATGGCAGTATCTGTGGGAGTAAAAACACAGTCTTTAGAAAAGATTGTGCTACCTGTCGATGCAGATAGAACCACGGTTGTACTTGCCCAAGAACCAGCCCCACCACACATAACTCAGACTCACGCAGGTTGTACCCCTACCCAGTTGGACAGAGAACCTGCTACACCCTTCTCAACCCAACCCCAGCAGATAGTAACCCAGTTCTAGTTGACACAGCACCGTCTCCACCACAGAGCACCCAAACACGAGCAGTTAGTAAGGCAACTGTAGTGCCCAAAGCACGAGGACCACCACTCCAAACCCCAAGTCAATGCTTAAAGCAGAAGAATTGTTCTTAGGTCAGGTTCCATAGCTATGGTTCATACTACTTTGCTCTTGCATCACTGTATTTACTCATACCAACTAATTTCAAATTGAAGGATGCAATTGAAACTCCAATGGCGCAACAGGTATGTTTTAAACCTATTTCTTTAACGTGTTTGCTGTTGTAACTTGCTCTATGTTGATTTCAGTTTCAATTGAATAAACAGTTATGTTCTCATGCCATGCACATTACAAGTGTTGTTATTGCTATGTAGTTTCCCACACTTATATTCCGTCTATGCTGCTTTGTCTTAAATAGATATGATTCAAACTGTATCTATCTTGATTTTGCAACATAAACTAGAATGATATAGACCATACAATGACCATACTACATAGATATATGTTTGTTTCATGTTGTTATCCTATCCACCTTACTATTGAACTGGTTTACCAGAATGAGTTGCAAATGCTACATTGTAAACCTGTGATGTGTTTATTTGTTTATCTTTTAGAACGCGGATAAAATATTGGAGAAGAGTACCCCGTTATGCAATGGTAAAGGAAGTAATGCAGATAAGGTTCAAGATAGTTAGACATCCCTGTTGGTCTTCAAGAAAGCTGATAAAAACTATATTGAAGACACTGAGACAACCCAAAGTCCTGTCTTGATGTAGTGTTCGAGTTACTAGCTACACCCGCGCCGCCTCTCCTCTTGCTTCTCCTCGCAGAACACCCCCGCGCCTCGTCCTCCTTCTTCCTTGACTCCAGCCGCCCCTGCCGGCAACCAGAAGGCCGCTGCCATCCGTCTCCTCCGTCTCTATGCGCCTCTTTGCGGATGCCGAGGAACGATGGGGACCGCGTCTTCCGGCCTCCATGCTCCCTCGCGCGGCCATGACCACCCTCAAGACCAAGCTCCGCCGCCCTCTCATGCCTCTGCCACGCCGGCCTGCGAGTCCGCCGCCGAGCTCCACCAGGCCCTCGCCAGCGACCTCGACCTTCAGGCCGTCGCCGAGCCTCCTCTAGCCACTGCCGGCCGAGCTCAAAGCTCTACTGATGCACGCTGCTTGCTCGTCTCGTGCCACTCCTCCATGCCCCTTCGGCCTCCTCTGCTCGCGCAACAGCGTCCCACCTCCGTCAAAGTGTGCTGGACCCCGAGTTAACCTTCCTCAATGTCACCACACCATGGCCGATTTTGTTGCTTCACTGTTGGGCATGAGTTGCCTTGCTGCTGCCTCGAGAGCCCTTTTGTCGTGCTTCATTTTGGGTCGGCCAGAACAAGAACGCCAAGTACCGTTGCCGAAGACCCATGTACAACTACCGTCGCCAAGATCCCGTGAACGTCTACACAATGACCGCCGAGTACCTCTTCACGAGTACCACTACCATCGCGTGGATCCACCAAGACCGTGGAGTAAACAAACAAGTACCCCTATGCGCGAAGACGCCAGGACCATTTCGGGGTTCACCAAGTTCCACTACGGCGACATGAACATCTACGAACCGTGTTCAGCTACCATTTCCTACCTAGAACGACTACCGTCGACGTGCTTTTCGCCCAAAGGACTTGGAGTCATCAAGTACCTCTCCGAACAAACGTGAACGACTACCGTCGCAAGAACGGGACCGGAAAGTCCGAAGACTCCAAGTACCACGACACCGATGACATGAACATATACGGAAACTTGTGCAACGATAAACATGTACCACTACCGCGCTGAGATCGCGAGAACCTCTACCGTCGACCCTAGAGCATGCGAGAACGACTACTTCCACTACCGCCGTCGCGAGAACTGTCCCGTTTGCACGCTCCGAAGGTATAACCTCGAGACGACGTCCGTGAACGAATGCTTGCGATGTTTGAGATACTCGTGTTTGCATCGTATCCAAATTGTCACTTGTTTCCTTGTCGCCAACTTGTGGGAACCCGGTATTCGGGAGCACCCCATCATCTTGCATGTCACACTCACACCTACTTCCTTTTGCACCGGTATCCCCGTGGGCTACCGGATAACCAATATGTTGCCGTGGCATCATTTTCGGATTCATCACCGTGGCACCCTTTCTTTCCGCCACGATGACAAATGCTTCATAATATGCTCATGTCAACTTTTAATAAAAATTGCATAAATTTGCAAACATCATCCGCATCATGATAACAACATCAAGAGTGTTTAAATTCTTGTTTGCATTAATTTGCTAAATGCATATGGGGATTTACCGGATTTGTTGTTGGTTATATCCGGCCCCATTTAAATTGTTTAGATAGTATAGTTTTGTTATGCTTCACCTCTTGCCATGTTAACCAACCTTTAATATTGTTGAGTACCTAACCGGGAGTGAAATAAATAATTGATGTGGTGTTCCGTCAATATGCAACTCGTTGCATATTGAGCTCCACTTAATTTGTAGGATTGCTTGTGAATTTGCCATTCCATGCCTATTAAAACCGGACATGCATCATACTTAGTTGTGCATCATGCCATGTTTATGTGATGGTTGTTTACCATGTTGTTTGCTTCTTTCCAGTGTTCTTTCTTCGGCTTAGTTCCGATAACGTCGCGTTTGTGAGGATCCGTTCGACTACGTCCATTTGTCTTCTTCATGGACTCGTTCTTCTTCCTTGCGGGATCTCAGGCAAGATGACCATACCCTCGAAATCACTTCTATCTTTGCATGCTAGTTGCTCGCTCTTTCGCTATGCCACGATACCTACCACTTGCTATATCATGCCTCCCATATTGCCATGTCAAGCCTCTAACCCACTTTTCCTAGCAACCCGTTGTTTGGCTATGTTACCGCTTTTGCTCAGCCCCTCTTATAGTGTTGTTAGTTGTAGGTGAAGCTAGAGTTCGTTCCATGTTGGAACATGGATTTTGTTTGGGATATCACAATATCTCTTATTTAATTAACGCATCTGTATACTTGGTAAAGGGTGGAAGGCTCGGCCTTATGCCTGGTGTTTTGTTCCACTCTTGCCGCCCTAGTTTCCGTCATACCGGTGTTATGTTCCTTGATTTTGCGTTCCTTACGCGGTTGGGTTATAATGGGAACCCCTTGACAGTTCGCCTTGAATAAAACTCCTCCAGCAAGGCCCAACCTTGGTTTTACCATTTGCCACCTAGCCTTTTTTCCCTTAGGTTCTGCAGACTCAAGGGTCATCTTTATTTTAAACCCCCCCCCCCCCGGGCCAGTGCTCCTCTGAGTGTTGGTCCAACCTGTCAGCCACCGATGGCCACCAGGGGCAACTCTGGGTTGGCCTACCGGAAGTTTGGACAATCCGGTGTGCCCTAAGAACGAGATATGTGCAGCTCCTATCGGGATTTGTCGGCACATCCGGGCGGCTTTGTTGGTCTTGTTTTACCATTGTTGAAATGTCTTGTAACCAGGATTCTGAGTCTGATCGGGTCTTCCTGGGAGAAGGAATATCCTTCGTTGACCGTGAGAGCTTGTGATGGGCTAAGTTGGGACACCCTGCAGGGTTTTGAACTTTCGAAAGCCGTGCCCACGGTTATGGGCAGATGGCAATTTGTTAATGTCTGGTTGTAGAAAACTTGACAGTTAACTTAATTAAAATGCATCAACCGCGTGTGTAGCTGTGATGGTCTCTTTCCGGTGGAGTCCGGGAAGTGAACACGGTTCTTGTGTTATGCTTGAACGTAAGTAGTTTCAGGATCACTTCTAGTTCACGACTGTGCTTTGCTTCTCTTCTCGCTCTCATTTGCGTAAGTTAGCCACCATATATGCTAGTGCTTGCTGCAGCTCCACCTCACTACCCTTTCCTACCCATAAGCTTAAATAGTCTTGATCTCGCGGGTGTGAGATTGCTGAGTCCTCATGACTCACAGATTACTTCAAACAGTTGCAGGTGCCGATGATAACCGTGCAGGTGACGCAACCGAGCTCATGGAGGAGCTCGATGAAGATCGTATTCATTGTGTTGTTTCGTTTTCCTTTCGATCAGTAGTGGAGCCCAGTTGGGGCGATCGGGGATCTAGCATTAGGGGTGGTCTTCTTTTATTTTGGTTCCATAGTCGGACCTTGATTGTATTCTGGTTGATGTAATGCTATATTTATGTATTGTGTGAAGTGGCGATTGTAAGCCAACTCTTTATCCCTTTCATATTCAGTACATGGGATGTGTAAAGATTACCCCTCTTGAGACATGCCTACTATGCGGTTATGCCTCTAAGTCGTGCTCCGACACGTGGGAGATATAGCCGCATCGTGGGTTTTACAAGTTGGTAATCAGAGCCTTCCCCGACTTAGGAGCCCCCTGGTTGATCGAATCCCTGGCGTTGCTGAGTCTAGAAGAAAATGCTTTGAGTCTTAGGATTATATATATCGGAGAGTAGGATTCTTTTTACTCCTCGGTCCCTTCATCGCTCTGGTGAGGCCTCCTGACGTAGAGTTTTGACTCTTCTCTTCTCAAATTTCACTAAAAAAAATTAGGATCACGCGGGTATCTTGGAATCGTTCCGATGGTTTTGTGACGAGAACATTGTTCTTGGTGCCTCCTGACATTTAGGGGTTGTGGCAGTGTCCCGGGAGTTGAGCTCTGAGGTGTTGTCATCACAGTTTTATCGTTGCAATTCTGGAATACCTGAGTTTCACCGACATCGAAAATCTCTTTTATGCAGTTGTTGGTGAGATAACCTCGACGCCACCCAGTACTGGGCGGGAGTTTGGGAGTATTGCCATAACTCGTATAACGGATGCTTTTCGAAGGTTGAGGTAAATGATTTCCGAAGGGTTCTTGGTTATGTGTTGAAGGATGGATACAACTAGATGTAGGATTTGCTAGTTTTGGGTGAGATATTATGCTTCCCCTGTATCCCCAACACCTGATTGCATAACCAGAAAGTTTCGGGAGTTTATAAGTAGGAATTCAAGTAGCTCCTAGGATATCTTTTCGACAGATGTATGATATGAAATTGGGGTTCGACATCTAGTGGTCCGCCTATCCATGGTTGGTTTTACAGTGGTCTCGTTGTGTCTTAAAGAGTCCTTGGCTATGCTGACTCGAGGACGTTTCGTAAGTCGTGTGCACTGCCTTGTACATGATGGTGCTGTACGATCGAGCGCGTGTGGGCCCCACCATGAAAACTTCGGACGAAATCTCTATCATATGTTTGTTCCGGCTTATTTTGCAAGCCAATCCTTTGTTTTGTTTTTCAGTTGTGGTATTCGAGTTGCTTCGAAGTCAAATGTTGATTCCATACCTTTCCTAAGCGGTGTTCTCATATTTCTATGGGAATACTAATCCTTCATGATAATCAAGAGTGTCATGTCAATCCTTTTTACCCGGTGTGTTTCTCTTCAAGTGGATCTGATCTTTTTCAACATCCGCAAGATCAACTCTAAGTCTTCTCAACGGTGTTTGTTTCATCCGTCCCAAGTTGTCTTTGTTTTCCCCGCCCTCCCACCCTTTTGCTTCAAGGACTCAGACTTCTTAATCAAGTATCTATTTTATTCATGTGAAGTCTCTTCATTCTTTTCAATCAATGTTCTTACCCGATGGTTCTCATGAAGATGCTCTACAAGTTTATCATTCTTTGTTCTTTTATCTTCCCCGGTGTTTTCAATGCAATCTTTCGACGGTGATCACATCATTTTCCTCATTTCAAATGTTTTTTTCTCATGTCATTGCACCTCTCAATCTTTCACCTCTCGCTATTGTATGGTTCTGGAGTGCGGAAGATATCTCAGAAGATTCGTGTTTCCACTCTGCTTTCGTTCAAGCTCTTTCGAGGATGTTATCTCATTCAAGCTATTTAATTCAACCGGTGCAATATTTTTTTCAAGCAATCTTTTCAACAGTGTATCTTTCGAGTGGGCCCTAACCCACAGGTCTTTTCCCAGGATCTTACCTGACTCTTCTATTTTCCTGGAGCTATCCTCAAATTTCTTTTCGAAGTTTGATGTAAGAATGAATTATCATCAGTCACATGTATTTCTCCAAGATCTGTCAAATTCTTTTCATTGTTGGCTCAACCTCTTCGCTTTTCATTATTCCGGAGTGCCTCAATAATTCATGTTGGTGATTCTCATCGTCATTCTCAACATTTGAAGACCGAAGAAGAGTTTCTCTCAAATCTTGGCCCGTTCTCTCGAGGATTCTCAGTTCAAGCTTGATGCCATCCTCTCATAATTGTGTTCGATTGTGAGAATTATTTTCACCATCTGGTGGAATTCAGGAGTCTTTTCAGTTTGATTCTCCGGAGCCCATCATCTCGGAAGTTTTCATTTTTCAGCTTTCAGCTCTCGTTCTCCAATCTTACCGGTGCATCATTCAAATATTCTCCAATCAGTTCGTGATCTCTTCGTTCATTTGTATCTAAATTCTCTCAAGTATTTTCATTCGTTCTCTAGTTCCTCCCGGTGTTTCTTTATCTTTTCTCCGTTCATTTTCAATTCTTACGGTGGTTCGTACAGATTTCTCTTCCTTCTTATCATATCAATTTATCCGTTGTTTCAGTCCTACCGGTGATTCATAGAAGACCTTCCCAAGTTTGCGCCACATCTCTCTTAATCCTTTTCAACGAGAATAAGTAGTATGCCAAATCCGTTGCTTGTCATCAATTTAAATTGGTGAAGGATAAGCATAATGTAATTCTTATTCTTGTTTCATCGAGTAAATTCAATTCCTTATTCCAGAGGTTCATCATATCACATTCTCGGTTCGAGATGCTTTATCTTTTCTTTCCGGAGTTCCAAGTTTTCTCGGTTATATCATTTCAGAGCTTCATCTAATCACTACAAGGCTTCTCCCGGAGTTCTTTTCAATTTTCCCTTTCGTTTGATCATTCTTTTATTACCGGAGTTCTTCATGGAGACTCTACATGATGGTTTGTCAAGGATTTAATTCCTTCTCGAAGTGTTCATCGAGATTCTTTTCAGAGGAGATCAAGTTTTCTTCATCTTGCATTTCGAAGTGCAATTCTTTCATATCTCATCTTTTGAGGTGGTGTTATGTCATTGTTGATAATTTCCCTTTGTGTTTCATGGATCACAAGTTTTTCAAGAGTGACATATCTAAATCCATCATTTTCTCTTCGCTCAAGACATCTTTTCAAACCGTCAATCTCTTCATTGAAATTATCTTGGGTTATACTTCACCTAAAACTTTCCCTAAGGATTGTTGCTAATTATGGTTCTTATAAATGACCCAAGTTCTTCATTTATCCTCCCGGTGAATAAGCTTCTCATCTCCTTGTTGATGTCAATTCAATCTATTGTTTCCGTCAGTGGCATAATTTCACCTCAAGTTTTCGAGATGTTTTCCATAAGCCCACAACAAGCTTACTCATTTCGTTGTTGGTTTTCCAACAATTCCGTTATAACCTTCTTGGAAGGGTGCTCTCCAAACTCATTTGTGGCAGAAGTTGGCATTTTCTTCTCCATTCTTTCCTTCCAAAGATATATCTTCTATTCTTTCTTCTGGAGGTTTCGTGATGTTGCTCTCCTCACTCATCATCTCTAATTGTGAGGACTGTGTTCTCTTCGTGCTTATCCATTTAACCGGGGTGTTGTGCCCTCTTCTCAAGTTCTTCCCATTTTGACAAGTTTTACCTCCCTTCTCAACCGGAGTGTTGTGTCATCTCTTTTAGTTCTTTTCATCTTATCAAGTTTCTTATCGCTTTTCAACCAGAGTGCTGCCCGAATTTGTTCTTCCTTGTTCCTATTTCCTAACGGAGTGCTTTGAACTTCGTTCATCTTTGTTGTATGCTTTCTTTCAATTTGTTCAACCTCTCAAGGTTCTTTGGTTTCACTCATTCGTCAATGAAGCAACTTTGTTTTACCTCTTCCTCTTCCGTTTTCCATCCGGTGCCATCCTAGATCTCGGGAGGAGATCCTCTCGTAGTGGTGGAGTGTTGTGACGCCCCAAGACCGGAGCTTCAGATGCCTTCCAGGGTTTCCGAGATTTGTGGTGTGATTTGTTTCGTCTGTTGCTTTCCTCTTTGCATCATGTGCATTGCATCGTGTCTTCATGCCATCTTTCTCAACAATCAAATCGTATGGATCTTTGATCCATTTAAATCGAGGGAACTCACATGGTGGTTTCTCTTTATAACATATCCTCCTAATATTTAGGGAGCTATTATAAAATATTCCATTAACTTGGAATCACCCATAACGCACTTGCAAACATCCCAATGCTTTAGTCATCACAACTCTTGTCCTCTAACTTTGCCATATATCCTTTCGTCATTTTCTGGAGCTCCACCTAAAATTTCAACATTTTTGGTCACTTCAAAAACCCTAGTCCTAGTTCAAACCATTTGATTAAATTCAAATGAGTTTGAATTCATATCTTCCGATCTTGCCACTTCTAATTTTCTCGGACCAAGCATATTTTTGCGAGTCCAAGAAAATTTGCCCCGTGCTCCAATTCTTCTCCTATATCTCTCTATATTTCCAAACCCTCTGTTTATTTTGCTAAAACAGGGAAAAGGGATCTAAGAGAGAAAGAGAGTGCAGGGCCTCAGCCCATCCAAGCCGCACCATCCCCGAGGCCCAGCAGGCCCATCTATCCCTTCTAACCTAGCCCGATCCCCCTCGGTCTTCTCTTTCCCTTCGTCTGCCTCCAGCGCCACACAAGCCCCGCTCGTTCCCCTCGCACATCTCCCTCTCCTTCCCGCAGCGCCCGCTCCTCATCTCTCCTTCCTCGCGCTGCACCGCTCGCCCGATCCATCGCCTTGCCTTCCTCCCCAACAGTGCCGTCTTCCCAGCGCCCCCTCTCTCTCCGACCAGCGCTCGTCCACGCCGGAGTGCCTGCCTCCCGCGCCGCCTCTCCTCTTGCTTCTCCTCGCAGAGCACCCCCGCGCCTCAGCCTCCTTCTTCCTCGACTCCAGCCGCCCCTACCGGCGACCAGAAGGCCGCTGCCGTCCGTCTCCTCCGCCTCTCTGCGCCTCTTCACGGACACCGAGGAACGATGTGGACCGCGTCTTCCAGCCTACATGCTCCCCCGCACGGGATGTGACCACCCTCAAGGCCAAGCTCCGCCGCCCTCTCGTGCCTCTGCCACACCGGCCTGCGAGTCCGCCGAGCAGCTCCACCAGGCCCCCGCCGGCGACCTCGACCTTCAGGCCGTCGCCGCGCCTCTGCTGAGCCTCTTCTGGCCGCTGCCGGCCAAGCTCAAAGCTCCACTGATGCATGATGCTTGCTCGTCTCGCGCCACTCCTCCATGCCCCTTCGGCCTCCTCTACTCGTGCAGCAGCGTCCCACCTCCGTCACCATGTGCTGGACCCCGAGTTAACCTTCCTCAATGTCACCACGCCATGGCCGATTTTGTTGCTTCACTATTGGGCGTGAGTTGCCTTGCTGCTGCCTCGAGAGCCCTTTTTTCGTGCTTCATTTCGGGTCAGCCAGAACGAGAACGCCAAGTACCGTTGACGAAGGCCCATGTACAACTACCATCGCCAAGACCCCTTGAACGTCTACACGACGACCGCCGAGTACCTCTTCGCGAGTACCACTACCATCGCGTGGATCCGCCAAGACCGTGGAATAAACGAACAAGTACCCCTACACGCGAAGACGCCAAGACCGTTTCGGGATTCACCAAGTACCACTACGGCGACATGAACATCTATGAACCGTGTTCAGCTACCGTTTCCTACCTAGAACGACTACCGTCGACGTGCTTTTCGCCCGAAGGACTTGGAGTCATCAAGTACCTCTCCGAAGGAATGTGAACGACTACCATCGCAAGAATGGGACCGGAAAGTCTGAAGACCCCAAGTACCACGACACCGATGACATGAACATCTACGAAAACACATGCAATGATAAACATGTACCACTACCGTCGCCGAGATCGCAAGAACCTCTACCGTCGACCCTAGAGCATGCGAGAACGACTACTTCCACTACCGCCGTCGCGAGAACTGTCCCGTTTGCACGCTTCAAAGGTATAACCTCGAGACGATGTCCATGAACGAATGCTTGCGATGTTTGAGATACTCGTGTTTGCACCGTGTCCAAATTGTCACTCGTTTCCTTGTCGCCAACTTGGTGGAACCTGGTATTCGGGAGCACCCCATCATCTTGCATGTCACACTCACACCAACTTCCTTTTGCACTGATATCCCCGTGGTCTACCGGATAACCGATATGTTGCCGTGGCATCATTTTCGGATTCGTCACCGTGGCACCCTTTCTTTCCGCCATGATGACAAATGCTTCATAATATGCTCATGCCAACTTTTAATAAAAATTGCATAAATTTGCAAACGTCATCCGCATCACGATAACAACAACAAGAGTGTATAAATTGTTGTTTGCATTAATTTGCTAAATGCATATGGGGATTTACCGGATTTGTTGTTGATTATATCCGGCCCCATTTAAATTGCTTAGATAGTATAGTTTTGTTATGCTTCACCTCTTGCTATGTTAACCAACCTTTGATATTGTTGAGTACCTAACAGGGAGTGAACTAAATAATTGATGTGGTGTTCCGTCAATATGCAACTCGTTGCATATTGAGCTCCACTTAACTTGTAGGATTGCTTGTGCACTTTGCCATGCCATGCCTATTTAAACCGGACATGCATCATACTTGGTTGTGCATCATGCCATGTTTATGTGATGGTTGTTTACCATGTTGTTTGCTTCTTTCCGGTGTTATTTCTTCGGGTTAGTTCCGATAATGTCGCGTTTATGAGGATCCGTTCGACTATGTCTGTTTGTCTTCTTCATGGACTCGTTCTTCTTCCTTGCGGGATCTCAGGCAAGATGACCATACCCTCAAAATCACTTCTATCTTTGCTTGCTAGTTGCTCGCTCTTTCGCTATGCCACGATACCTACCACTTGCGATATCATGCCTCCCATATTGCCATGCTAAGCCTCTAACCCACCTTTCCTAGTAAACTGTTGTTTGGCTATGTTACCGCTTTGCTCAGCCACTCTTATAGCATTGTTAGTTGCAGGTGATGCTGGAGTTCATTCCATGTTGGAACATGGATTTTGTTTGGGATATCACAATATGTCTTATATAATTAATGCATCTATATACTTGCTAAAGGGTGGAAGGCTCGGCCTTAGCCTGGTGTTTTATTCCACTCTTGCCGCCCTAGTTTCCGTCATACCAGTGTTATGTTCCTTGATTTTGCGTTCCTTACGTGGTTGGGTTATAATGGGAACCCCTTGACAGTTCGCCTTGAATAAAACTCCTCCAGCAAGGCCCAACCTTGGTTTTACCATTTGCCACCTAGCCTTTTTTCCCTCGGGTTCTGCAGACTCAAGGGTCATCTTTATATTAACCCCCCCGGGCCAGTGCTCCTCTGAGTGTTGGTCCAACCTGTCAGCCGCCGGTGGCCACCAGGGGTAACTCTGGGTTGGCCTACCAGAAGTTTGGACAATCCGGTGTGCCCTAAGAACGAGATATTTGCAGCACCTATCAGGATTTGTCAGCACATCCAGGCGGCTTTGTTGGACTTGTTTTACCATTGTCAAAATGTCTTGTAACCGGGATTCTGAGTCTGATCGGGTCTTCCTGGGAGAAGGAATATCCTTCGTTGACCGTGAGAGCTTGTGATGGGCTAAGTTGGGACACCCCTACAAGGTTTTGAACTTTCGAAAGCCGTGCCCGCGGTTATGGGCAGATGGGAATTTGTTAATGTCCGGTGGTAGAAATTGACACTTAACTGAATTAAAATGCATCAACCGCGTGTGTAGCCGTGATGGTCTCTTTCCGACGGAGTCCGGGAAGTGAACACGGTTCTTGTGTTATGCTTGAACGTAAGTAGTTTCAGGATCACTTCTTGATCACTTCTAGTTCACGACCGTGCTTTGCTTCTCTTCTCGCTCTCATTTGCGTAAGTTAGCCACCATATATGCTAGTGCTTGCTGCAGCTCCACCTCACTACCCTTTCCTACCCATAAGCTTAAATAGTCTTGATCTCGCGGGTGTGAGATTGCTGAGTCCCCGTGACTCACAGATTACTTCAAACTGTTGCAGGTGCCGATGATAACCGTGCAGGTGACGCAACCGAGCTCACAGAGGAGCTCGATGAAGATCGTGTTTGTTGTGTTGTTTCGTTTTCCTTTCGATCAGTAGTGGAGCCCAGTTGGGGCGATCAGGGATCTAGCATTAGGGGTGGTCTTCTTTTATTTTGGTTCCGTAGTCGGACCTTGATTGTATTCTGGTTGATGTAATGCTATATTTATGTATTGTGTGAAGTGGCGATTGTAAGCCAACTCTTTATCCCTTTCATATTCAATACATGGGATGTGTAAAGATTACCCCTCTTGCGACATGCCTACTATGCGGTTATGCCTCTAAGTCGTGCTCCGACACCTGGGAGATATAGTCGCATCGTGGGTGTTTCAATGGGTACCCAGGATATTGTTTCTTGAGCTCTTCTGAAGTGGTTTCAGTTCTGGACTTGTTTTGCTACGGTGTTTATTTGCACTGGTCGCCAACTTTGACAATCAGTGTATATGATATGCTTATTTGTTCCCTATATTTGCACTGGTGGTGAACTTTGATGCCCAGTGGATGTAATATGTGTAATAGCTGTGATAGCCTAGCGTAAGTTGCTTGCTTATTTATTTCCTTGTTGTCTTTCTTATTTGTTTGCTTGTAGTCAATGCAATTCTTTTTCCGCGGTTGCTAGTGGCCACAATAACCTGTTTTTTAAAACTAGGCCACAATAACCATGGGCTACATATTTACTGTAGTTACCATGGGCCTCCTATGGGCCGTAGAAACAATGGGCCTTCTACAGGCCGTAGAAATAATGGGCCTTCTACGGGCCGTAGCATCAATGGGCATTCTACGGGCTGTAGCATCAATGGGCCTTCTACGTGCAATATGATCGATAGGCCAAACATGGGCCAATAATAGACCGCATTATGGGTTGTAAACGGGCTAGATTTGGAATCGTCCGTTCATGGGCCGACAATAACATGTCGTCGTTAATCATCCATATTTGATGACATTATGAAACAGCCCAACGGAGTAATGGGCCGCAAATGAGCCGATTGTAACCGCGGGCTAAATTTGGCCCATAGACAAAAAAAGGCCAATGATGGGCTGTAAGTGACCGAATGCTGGAAATGAGCCCAAGAATAAATGGGCCCTGAGAAGGCCGAAAGATATAACGGGTTGGAAACGGCCCAATGGAATAATGGGCCGTTAATGGGTATAAAGGGGTACACTCTTCATTGCGGGCCAGATTCACCACGGGCCATTAATAGGCCAAGAGTTACAAATGGTCTCGTATGGGCCGAAAGACATCATGGGCCATACATGGGCCAGAAGTTACAACAAGCTAGAATCATATTGGAAGGCCCAAATGAAGCTACTGGGCTTAATTCGGATAGGGCATAACGGGTCCTGAGTTAGCGGGCCGTAAATGGGCTATATACGAACAAGCCGTTAACAGGCTTTCTGTGGGCCGACCCCTTAACTTTTGACCAAGTGAAATGGGCCGGCCTTTTCACTAGAATGGGCCTCTGTTGGGCCTTGCCATGTGTCGACGTATCATATGCGCCTCTTGTCCAATGAATGGATGACATCTGTCCCAACAGTGATCCAACACGTGTTTCCTCCGGCCAATGAGAATTTTACACGTGGAAAATGCTCATTGGTCCAGGCTGTTAGCGGGTTATCGGATCCAAAACCGGACCCGATAGCCTAACGGCATCCCGTTATGGTGGATGCCACATGTCGGTCACCCTTGACGAAAGCACTTCCATGACACGCGATTTATCATCATGGAACTGGACACTTTCGTGATGATAATTTTGGTAATGTCATGGAACACTTCTATGATAGCACATGTATGACTATCTTGATTCTGTCATAAATTTGTCATGGATGTACATGCATGACAGAAAACGTGACCCACTGTGACAAACACGTATCATCACAGAAGTGTCTTTTTTTTGTAGTGTAAGATCACCACTGCACACTCCCTCTCCTTCGGGATTAGTGTTGGACCTAAATAAATGTTATTCGGTGTTTGCTTTGAGCATGAATTGAAGGAAATATGCCCTAGAGGCAATAATAAAGTTGTTATTTATATTTCCTTATATAACGATAAATGTTTATTATTCATGCTAGAATTATATTAGCCAGAAACTTAGTACATGTGTGAATACACAGACAAACTGAGTGTCACTAGTATGCCTCTACTTGACTAGCTCGTTAACCAAAGATAGTTAAGTTTCCTAACCATAGACATGAGTTGTCATTTGATTAACGGGATCACATCATTAGAGAATGATGTGATTAACTTGACCCATCTATTAGCTTAACACGATGATCGTTTAGTTTGTTACTATTGCTTTCTTCATAACTTATATGCGTTCCTATGACTATGAGATTATGCAACTCCCAGATACCGGAGGAACACTTAGTGTGCTATCAAACGTCACAACGTAACTGGGTGACTATAAAGATGCTCTACAGGTGTCTCCGATGGTGTTTGTTGAGTTGGCATAGATCGAGATTAGGATTTGTCACTCCGTGTATCAGAGAGGTATCTCTAGGCCCTCTCGGTAATGCGCATCACTATAAGCCTTGCAAGCAATGTGACTATTGAGCTAGTTATGAGATGTTGCATTACGGAATGAGTAAATAGACTTGCCGGTAACGAGATTGAACTAGGTATTGAGATACCGATGATCGAATCTCGGGCAAGTAACATACCGATGACAAAGGGAACAATGTATGTTGTTATGCACTTTGACCGATAAAGATCTTCATAGAATATGTTGGAACCAATATGAGCATGCAGGTTCTGGTATTGGTTATTGACCGGAAGTGAGTCTCAGTCATGTCTACATAGTTCTCGAACCCGTAGGGTCCGCACGCTTTACGTTCGATGACGATCGGTATTATGAGTTTATGTGTTTTGATGTACCGAAGGTAGTTCGGAGTCCCAGATGTGATCACAGACATGACGAGGAGTCTCGAGACATGAAGATCTATATATTTGAAGGCTATGTTTGGACATCGGAATGGTTCCGGATGAGTTCGGGCATTTACCGGAGTACCGGGGGTTACCGGAACCCCCCTGAGAGTCTATGGGCCTTATTGGGCCTTAGTGGGAGAGAGGAGGAGGCGGCCAAGGTGGAGGGCGCGCCCCCCAAGCCCAATCCTAATTGGGTGGGGGCCAGCCCCCTTTCCTTCCCTCTCTCTTCCCCTTCCTTCCTCTCTTACTCCAACTAGGGAAGGGGGAATCCTACTCCCACCGGGAGTAGGACTCCCACCTTGGGCGCGCCATGAGAGGGCCGGCCCTCCCCTCCTCCACTCCTTTATATATGGGGGAGGGGGCACCCCATAGACACACAAGTTGATTGTTTAGCCGTGTGCGGTGCCCCCCTCCACAGATTTCCACCCCGGTCATATCATTGTTGAGCTTAGACAAAGCCATGCGTCGGTAACTTCATCATCACCGTCATCATGCCGTCGTGCTGACGAAACTCTCCCTCGACATCAGCTAGATCTAGAGTTCGTGGGACGTCACCGAGCTGAACGTGTGCAGATCGCGGAGGTGTCGTACCTTCGGTGCTAGGATCGGTCGGATCGTGAAGACGTACGACTACATCAACCACGTTGCCATAACGCTTCCGCTTTCGGTCTACGAGGGTACGTGGACAACACTCTTTCCTCTCGTTTCTATGCATCACCTAGATAGATCTTGCATGTGCGTAGGATTTTTTTTGAAATTACTATTTTCCCCAACAGTGGCATCCGAGCCAGGTCTATGTATAGATGTTATATGCACGAGTAGAACACAAAGGAGTTGTGGGCGTGAGTATATACATATTGCTTGCCGTCACTAGTTGATTCTTGATTCGGCAGTATTGTTGGATGAAGCGGCTCAGACCGACATTACGCACGCTTACGCGAGACTTGTTTTACCAACGTGCTTCACACACAGGTGGCTAGTGGGTGTCTGTTTCTCCAACTTTAGTTGAATCGGTTTTAATGAATAGGGTTCTTTCTAAAGATCAAAAAGCAATCACTATACAACGTTGTGGTTTTGATGCATAGGTAAGAACGGTTCTTGCTAGAAGCCCGTAGCAACCACGTAAAACTTGCAACAACAAAGTAGAGGACGTCTAACTTGTTTTTGCAGGGCATGGTGTGATGTGATGTGGTCAAGACGTGATTATATAAAGTGTTGTATGAGATGATCATGTTTTCTAACACAGTTATCGGCAACTGGCAGGAGCCTTATGGTTGTCGCTTTATTGTATGAAATGCAATCGCCATGTAATTGCTTTACTTTATCACTAAGCGATAGTGATAATCGTAGAAGTAATAGTTGGCGAGACGACAACGATGCTTCGATGGAGATCAAGGTGTCAAGACAGTGACGATGGTGATCATGACGGTGCTTTGGAGATGGAGATCAAAGGCACAAGATTATGATGGCCATATCATATCACTTATATTTGATTGCATGTGATGTTTATCCTTTATGCATCTTATTTTGCTTAGTTCGGCGGTAGCATTATAAGATGATCTCTCACTAAATTTCAAGGTACAAGTGTTCTCCCTGAGTATGCACCATTGCTACAGTTCATCGTGCCGAGACACCACGTGATGATCGGGTGTGATAAGCTCTACATTCACATACAACGGGTGCAAGCTAGTTTTGCACATGCAGAATACTCGGGTTAAACTTGACGAGTCTAGCATAGGCATATATGGCCTCGAAACATTGAGACCGAAAGGTCGAGCGTGAATCATATAGTAGATATGATCAACATAGTGATGTTCACCATTGAAAACTACACCATCTCACGTGATGATCAAACATGGTTTAGTTGATATGGATCGCGTGATCACTTAGATGATTAGAGGGATGTCTATCTAAGTGGGAGTTCTTAAGTAATATAATTAATTGAACTTTAATTTATCATGAACTTAGTACTTGATAGTATTCTGCATGTCTATGTTGTTGTAGATAGATGGCCCATGTTGTTGTTCCGTTGAATTTTAATGCGTTCCTAGAGAAAGCTAAGTTGAAAGATGATGGTAGCAATTACACGGACTGGGTCCATAACTTGAGGATTATCCTCATTGCTGCACAGAAGAATTACGTCATGGAAGCACCGCCGGTTGACAAGCGTGCTGCTGATGACGTTAAGAACGTCTGGCAAATCAAAGCCGATGACTACTCGATGGTTCTGTGTGCCATGCTTTGCGGCTTAGAACCGGGACTTCAACGGCGTTTTGAACGTCATGGAGCATATGAGATGTTTCAGGAGTTGAAGTTAATATTTCAAGCAAATGCCCGGATTGAGAGATATGAAGTCTCCAATAAGTTCTACAGCTGCAAAATGGAGGAGAATAGTTCTGTCAGTGAACATATACTCAGAATATCTGGGTACCACAACCACCTGACTCAGCTGGGAGTTAATCTTCCTGATGGTAGTGTCATTGACAGAGTTCTTCAATCATTGCCACCAAGCTACAAGAGCTTTGTGATGAACTATAATATGCCAGGGATGGATAAGACAATTCCCGAGCTCTTCGCAATGCTAAAGGCTGCGGAGGTAGAAATCAAGAAGGAGCATCAAGTGTTGATGGTCAACAAGACCACTAGTTTCAAGAAGAAGTGCAAAGGAAAGAAGGGGAACTTCAAGAAGAACAGCAAGAAAATTGCTGCTCAAGTGAAGAAACCCAAGTCTGGACCTAAGCCTGATACTGAGTGCTTCTACTGTAAAGGAACTAGCCACTGGAAGTGGAACTGCCCCAAGTACTTGGCGGATAAGAAGGATGGCAAAGTGAAAGGTATATTTGATATACATGTTATTGGTGTGTACCTTACTAATGCTCGCAGTAGCGCCTGGGTATTTGATACTGGTTCTGCTGCTAATATTTGCAACTCGAAACAGGGGCTACGGATTAAGCGAAGATTGGCTAAGGACAAGGTGATGATGTGCGTGGGAAATGGTTCCAAAGTCGATGTGATCGCTGTCGGCACGCTACCTCTACATCTACCTTTGGGATTAGTATTAGACCTGAATAATTGTTATTTGGTGCTAGCGTTAAGCATGAACATTATATCTGGATCTTGTTTGATGCGAGATGGTTATTCATTTAAATTAGAGAATAATGGTTGTTCTATTTATATGAGTAATATATTTTATGGTCATGCACCCTTGATGAGTGGTCTATTTTTACTAGATCTTGATAGTAGTGATACACATATTCATAGTATTGAAGCCAAAAGATATAAGTTTAATAATGATAGTGCAACTTATTTGTGGCACTGCCATTTAGGTCATATTGGTGTAAAGCGCATGAAGAAACTCCATGTTGATGGACTTTTGGAATCACTTTATTATGAATCACTTGATGCTTGCGAACCATGCCTCATGGGCAAGATGACTAATTCTCCATTCTCTGGATCGATGGAACGGGCAACAGACTTATTGGAAATTATACATACTGATGTATGCGGTCTGGTGAGTGTTGATGCTCGTGGCGGGTATCATTATTTTCTGACCTTCACAGATGATTTGAGCAGATATGGGTTTATCTACTTGATGAAACATAAGTCTGAAACATTTGAAAATTTCAAAGAATTTCAGAGTGAAGTGGAAAATCATCGTAACAAGAAAATTAAGTTTCTACGATCTGATCGTGGAGGAGAATATTTGAGTTACAAGTTTGGTCTTCATTTGAAACAATGTGGAATAGTTTCGCAACTCACGCCACCTAAACACCACAGCGTAATGGTGTGTCCGAACGGGTCGTAACCGCACTTTATTACATATGGTGCGATCTATGATGTCTCTTACTGATTTACCGCTATCATTTTGGGGTTATGCTTTAGAGACAGCTGCATTCACGTTAAATAGGGAACCATCGAAATCCGTTGAGATGACACCTTATGAACTGTGGTTTGGCAAGAAACCCAAGTTGTCATTTCTTAAAGTTTGGGGCTGCGATGCTTATGTGAAAAAGCTTCAACCTGATAAGCTCGAACCCAAATCGGAGAAATGTGTCTTCATAGGATACCCAAAGGAGACTGTTGGGTACACCTTCTATCACAGATCGGAAGGCAAGATATTCATTGCTAAGAATGGATCCTTTCTAGAGAAGGAGTTTCTCTCGAAAGAAGTGAGTGGGAGGAAAGTAGAACTTGATGAGGTAACTGTACCTGCTCCCTTATTGGAAAGTAGTTCATCACAGAAATCAGTTCCAGTGATTCCTGCACCAGTAAGTGAGGAAGCTAATGATGATGATCATGAAACTTCTGATCAAGTTACTACCGAACCTCGTAGGTCAACCAGAGTAAGATCCGCACCCGAGCGGTACAGTAATCCTGTTCTGGAGGTCATGTTACTTGAGCATGACGAACCTACGAACTATGAGGAAGCGATGGTGAGCCCAGATTCCGCAAAATGGCTTGAGGCCATGGAATCTGGGATGGGATCCATGTACGAGAACAAAGTGTGGACTTTGGTTGACTTGCCCGATGATCGGTAAGCCATAGAAAATAAATGGATCTTCAATAAGAAGACTGACGTTGACGGTAATGTTACTGTCTACAAAGCTCGACTTGTTGCAAAAGGTTTTCGACAAGTTCAAGGAGTTGACTACGATGAGACCTTCTCACCCGTAGTGATGCTTAAGTCTGTCTGAATCATGTTATCAATTGCCGCATTTTATGATTATGAAATTTGGCAAATGGATGTCAAAACTGCATTCCTTAATGGATATCTTAAAGAAGAGTTGTATATGATGCAACCAGAAGGTTTTGTCGATCCAAAAGGTGCTAACAAAGTGTGCAAGCTCCAGCGATCCATTTATGGACTGGTGCAAGCCTCTTGGAGTTGCAATATACGCTTTGATAGTGTGATCAAAGCATATGGTTTTATACAGACTTTTGGAGAAGCATGTATTTACAAGAAAGTGAGTGGGAGCTCTGTAGCATTTCTTATATTATATGTAGATGACATATTGTTGATCGGAAATGATACTGAATTTCTGAATAGCATAAATGGATACTTGAATAAGAATTTTTCAATGAAAGACCTCAGTGAAGCTGCTTATATATTGGGCTTCAAAATCTATAGAGATAGATCAAGATGCTTAATTGGACTTTCAAAATGCACATACCTTGATAAAGTTTTGAAGAAGTTCAAAATGGATCAAGCAAAGAAAGGGTTCTTGCCTGTATTACAAGGTGTGTGGTAACTCATAAGTATAGGGGATCGCAACAGTTTTCGAGGGTAGAGTATTTAACCCAAATTTATTGATTCGACACAAGGGGAGACAAAGAATATTCTCAAGTATTAACAGTTGAGTTGTCAATTCAACCGCACCTGAAAGACTTAATATCTGCAGGAAAGTAGTTAGTAGCAAAGTAATATGGAAGTAACAGTAACGGTGGCAAAAGTAACATTATTGGTTTTGTAGTGATTGTAACAGTGGCGACAACAAAGTAACTAAGCAAAGATCAATATGTGAAAAGCTCGTAGGCATTGGATCAGTGATGGATAATTACGTCGGATGCGATTCCTCATGCAATAGTTATAACATAGGGTGAGACAGAACTAGCTCTAGTTCATCAATGTAATGTAGGCATGTATTCCGAATATAGTCATACGTGCTTATGGAAAAGAACTTGCATAACATCTATTGTCCTACCCTCCCGTGGCAGCGGGGTCCTATTGGAAACTAAGGGATATTAAGGCCTCCTTTTAATAGAGTACCGGAACAAAGCATTAGCACTTAGTGAATACATGAACTCCTCAAACTATAGTCATCACGGTAATTGTCCCGATTATTGTCACTTCGGGGTTAACGGACCATAACACATAGTAGGTGACTATTGACTATCAAAATAGGATCAAGAACTCACATATATTCATGGAAACATAATAGGTTCAGATCTGAAATCATGGAACTCGGGCCCTAGTGACAAGCATTAAGCATAGCAAAGTCATAGAAACATCAATCTCAGAATATAATGGATACTAGGGATCAAACCCTAACAAAACTAACTCGATTACATGATAAATCTCATCCAACCCATCACCGTCCAGCAAGCCTACGATGGAATTACTCACGCACGGCGGTGAGCATCATGAAATTGGTGATGGAGGAAGGTTGATGATGACGATGGCGATGGATTCCCCTCTCCGGAGCCCCGAAAGGACTCCAGATCAGCCCTCCCGAGAGAGATTAGGGCTTGGCAGTGGCTTCGTATTGTAAAATGCGATGAATCCTTCTCCCTGATTTTTTTCTCCCCGAACGTGAATATATAGAGTTGGAGTTGAGGTCGGTGGAGCCTCAGGGGGCCCACGAGACAGGGGGCGCGCCCAGGGGGTGGGCACGCCCCCACCCTCGTGGACAGGGTGTGGGCCCCCTTGTGTTGATTCTTTCGCCAGTATTTTTTATATATTCCAAAAAATTCTCCGTGAAGTTTCAGGTCATTCCGAGAACTTTTATTTCTGCACAAAAATAACACCATGGCAATTTTACTGAAAATAGCGTCAGTCCTGGTTAGTTCCATTCAAATCATGCAAGTTAGAGTCCAAAATAAGGTTAAAAGTGGTTTGAAAAGTAAATACGATGGAGATGTATCAACTCCCCAAGCTTAAACCTTTGCTTGTCCTCAAGCAATTCAGTTGACACACTCAAAGTGATAAAGAAAAACTTTTACAAACTCTATTTGATCTTGTTGTTGTAAATATGTAAAGCCAACATTCAAGTTTTCAGCAAAGATTATGAACTAACCATATTCACAATAATATTTAGGTCTCATGTTTACTCATATCAATGGCATAATCAACTAGCGAGCAACAATAGTAAATCTTAGATGACAACACTTCCTCAAAACAATCATAATATGATATAACAAGATGGTATCTCACTAGCCCTTTCTGAGACCACAAAACATAAATGCAGAGCACCTATGAAGTTCAAGGACTGACTAAACATTGTAATTCATGGTAAAGGAGATCCAGTCACAGTCATACTCAATGTAAACTAATAGTAATACATGCAAATGATAGCGGTGCTCTCCAACTAGTGCTTTTTAATAAGGGGATGATGACTCAACATAAAAGTAAATAGATAGGCCCTTCTCAGAGAGAAGCATGGATTTGTAGAGGTGCCAGAGCTCGATTTTGAAATAGAGAGGAATAATATTTTGAGTGGTATACTTTCAGTGTCAACATAACAACCAAGAGATCTCGATATCTTCCATGCAACACACATTATAGGCGGTTCCCAAACAGAATGGTAAATTTTATACTCCCCCACCACCAACAAACATCAATCCATGGCTTGTCCGAAACAACGGGTGCTTCCAACTAACAACAATCCTAGGGGAGTTTTGTTTGCAATTATTTTAATTTAAGCATGGGACAGGGCATCCCGGTTACCATCCATTTTCTCGTGATGAGGAGCGGAGTCCACTCCTCTTGAGAATAACCCACCTAGCATGGAAGGTATAGACAACCCTAGTTGATACATGAGCTATTCAAGCATACAAAGCAGAATTTCATTTGAAGGTTTAGAGTTTGGCACATACAAATTTACATGGAACGGCAGGTAGATACCGCATATAGGAAGGTATGGTGGACTCATATGGAATACCTTTTGGGGTTTATGGAGGTGGATGCACAAGCAGTATTCCCGCTTAGTACAAGTGAAAGCTGGAAAGAGACTGGGAAGCAACCAGCTAGAGAGCGACAACAGCCATGAACATGCATTAAAATTAATCAACACTGAGTGCAAGCATGAGTAGGATATAATTCACCATGAACATAAATATCGTGGAGGCTATGTTGATTTTGTTTCAACTACATGCGTGAACATGTGCCAAGTCAAGCCACTCGAATCATTCAGAGGAGGATACCACCCTATCATACCACATCACAACCATTTTAATAGCATGTTGGCACGCAAGGTAAACCATTATAAACTCCTAGCAAATTAAGCATGGAATGAGCAACTATAATCTCTAATTGTCATTGCAAACATGTTTCATTCATAATAGGTTGAATCAGGAATGATGAACTAATCATATTTACAAAAACAAGATAGGTCGAGTTCATACCAACTTCTATCATCTCAATCAGTCCATCATATATCATCATTATTGCCTTTCACTTGCACAACCGAACGGTGTGGATAATAATAATAGTGCACGTGCATTGGACTAAGCTGGAATCTGCAAGCATTCAATACATGGGAGAAGACAAGGTAATATGGGCTCTTGGTTAAATCAACAATAATACATATGAGAGCCACTCAACATTTTCATCATGGTCTTCTCCTCTCGACCCCCAAAGAAAAGAAAATAAACAAAAATATTTACACGGGAAAGCTCCCAACAAGCAAAAGAAGAACGAGAAATCTGTTTGGGTTTTCTTTTTAATTACTACTACTACATGCATGCGAAGTAAACTAACTAAAAGCTACAACGATTTTTTTTAGTTTTTATTAAGGTTTTTCAAACACACAAGAAGAATGCTAGAAAAGAAAATAAAGTAGCATGGATATTACAATGTAAAAGTATGAGCACCGACAATTGGCATGAGTGTGTGAACATGAATGTAATGTCGGTGAGAAATAGGTACTCCCCCAAGCTTAGGCTTTTGGCCTAAGTTGGTCTATGGCCATGGCTCAAAGCTGCCCTCTCCGGTGTAAGGAGGAGTGTCCTCTGGGTGCCGCTGGTTGGCGATCTCCTCCGGATCCCACTGATAAACAGACCGTCGATAAGGGTCAAGGGGTGGCTCCGGCTCAGGCTCTGGAGCTGGTGTTCGGCTCCAGTATGCATGAAAGGCCTCCGGCAAAATGAGGTACATGCCTGAAAATATGTTAAACAAAGAGGGCGCATGCAAGGTAATAATCTCATAGTAGTTTTTATCAAAAATCAATCTATACTTAAGCACCTTCTTCTTATCCTTAACAATAAAATCATGTGCTACCATACTCTTATAATCTAGAAAAATAGGGGGAAGCAACTTTTCCTCTTTCTCATAATGCCTAACAGGTATCCTAAAGTGTGCAGCAAGGCGTGAAGCAAAGATGCCTCCAAAGATGGGCCCCTTTGTATGGTTCAGATTTAACCGTTTAGCAACAATAGCGCCTAGACTGAAAGTTGTATCACGAAACAAAGCATGGCGCAAAATAACAATATCAGGGTGTAACGCCCCGGATATAACTTTCCCAATTTGTACTCCAACTCTTGCCGTTTCCGGCGTTAAGTTATATTTATTTCCTCGGGTTCGGGTATTTGTCTCCATGTGTTGTTTTCTTTGTCATGCATCTCATATCATGTCATCATGTGCATTGCATTTGCATACGTGTTCATCTCATGCATTCGAGCATTTTCCCCGTTGTCCGTTTTGCATTCCGGTGCTTCGTTCTCCTCCGGTGGTCATTTCTAGCTTTCTTTCGTGTGTGGGGTTTAAACATTTCCGGATTGGACCGAGACTTGTCATGCGGCCTTGGTTTACTACCGGTAGACCGCCTGTCAAGTTTCGTATCATTTGGACTTCGTTTGGTACTCCAACGGTTAACCGAGGGACCGAAAAGGCCTCGTGTGTGTTGCAGCCCAACACCCCTCCAATTTGGCCCAAAACCCACCAAACTCTGCTCCATGTCCTAGAGCGTTCGATCACGATCGCGTGGCCGAAAACCGCACCTCATTTGGACTCTCCTAGCTCTCTCTATGCCTATATATACACCCCTCCGTTTTCGGATCTTCTTCCTCCCCGATACCCTAAAAACTGCAGCTCCGCGCGCCGGACATTGTCCGTCTGGGCCGGACACACCGCTGCCGCCACTCCCGCGCCGCCAAGTGGCAGCCCCTCGCCCCCGCGCCGCGCGGCCCGCCGGAGCCCAAGGGTCATCTTA
>NC_057797.1:573529000-573557894 GCF_018294505.1 Triticum aestivum
GGGCAGCCTGTGGGGCCACCTCGGGGAAACTTGAGGGTTGGTTTTACTCGTAGCTTGACATATCTGAGTGTGCCCTGAGAACGAGATATGTGCAGCTCCTATCGGGATTTGTCGGCACATTCGGGCGGTGTTGCTGGTCTTGTTTTAACCTGTCGAAGTGTCTTGAGTTACCGAGATACCGAGTCTGATCGGAACGTCTTGGGAGGAGGTCTATTCCTTCGTTGACCGTGAGAGCTTGTCATGGGCAAAGTTGGGACTCCCCTGCAGGGATTGAACTTTCGAAAGCCGTGCCCGCAGTTATGGGCAGATGGGAATTTGTTAATGTCCGGTTGTAGATAACTTGAACCTTAATTAATTAAAATGAATCAACTGAGTGTGTTACCGTGATGGCCTCTTCTCGGTGGAGTACGGGAAGTGGACACGGTGTTGGAGTAATGTTTGCGCAGGTTGCTTTCTAGTTTCTCGCTCGCGCTTTGCCTCCTCTTCTCGCTCTCTTTTGCGAATAAGATAGCCACCATATATGCTAGTCTCTTGCTGCAGCTCCACATATATTTGCCTTACCCTTCCTATAAGCTTAAATAGTCTTGATCACGAGGGTGCGAGATTGCTGAGTCCCTGTGGATCATAGATTACTATTACACCAGATGCATGGCCCGATGATTCCGCTCTAGGAGACGCGTATGAGCTCAAGTGGGAGTTCGACTAAGACTCTCAACGATACTACGTTTCCTTTCCCGATGATCAGTAGTGGTGCCCAGTTGGGGGTGATTGGGACCGTTGTCGCATGTTGGGTTTTCTTCTATTTTGGCGCCGTAGTCGGGCCATGAGTGTTTTTGGATGATGTAATGTTATTTATGTACTTTGATGTGACGTGGCGAGTGTAAGCCAACTATGTTCTCCCCTTTATTATTCATATTACATGGGATGTTGTGAAGATTGCCTAACTTGCGACATATGCCTTCAATGCGATTATGTCTCTAAGTCGTGCCTCGACACGTGGGAGCTATAGTCGCATCGAGGGTGTTACAAGTTGGTAATCAGAGCCTTGCCCGTTCTTAGGAGCCCCATTGCTTGATCGTTTTTAGTGGCCGAGTTGTGTCTAGAAAAATGTTTTGAGTCTTTAGGAATTATATATCGGAGAGTTTAGGAATTATTTTTACTTCCCAGTCTCCTCATCGCTTTGGTAAGGCATCCTGACATAGAGTTTTGACTCTTCTCTTCTCAAATTTCCCTAAAAAAAATTTAGGATCACGCGAGTATCTTGGAATCGTTCCGATGGTTTTATCATGAGAACATTGTCTTGGTGCCTCCTGTCAGGGGTTTAGTGGAAGTGTCCTGGGGAGTTGAGCTCTGAGGTGTTGTCATCATAATTTTATCGTTGCAATTCTGGAATACTTGAGATATGTTCGCCGACATCGAAAATCTCTTTTATGCAGTTCGTTGCTGAGATAACCTCAACGCCACCCAGTACTGGGGCGGGAGTTCGGGAGTATTGCCATAACTTGTATAATGGATGCTTTTCGAAGGTTGAGGTAGATGGTTTCCGAAGGTTTCTTGGTTATGTGTTGAAGGATGGATACAGCTGGATGTAGGATTTGCTAGTTTGGGTGAGATATTATGCTTCCCCTGTATCCCCAACACCTGATTGCATAACCGGAAAGGTTCGAGAGTTTCATAGGTGGGAATTCTAGTAGCTCTAGTTCTTCTTCCACGGATATTGGTTTGAGATTGGGATTTCTTACCGATTATTCGTTCTTGATCTGTACCTTGTTGATTTATTTGTCTACCTTACTTCTACGTGGCTTCTCAATTTATGGATATGTGACCATTTGAAGAGGAATGCATTCGTTCATTTTGTTCGGATGTGAAGACTATATGTTGCAATTTTCATTCCATTGGATTCAGCTTTAATATTTATCTGTCAATGTGCTAATGGTGGTCAACCTCTTCAGGATGGCTCCTCCAACACGCACGACTCCGAATCCTGGTCCGCCACCGCCTCCACCTCCTCCAGAGGCATGGCAAGCTGTGATGGCCGCAACCAATGCAAACACACAGCTGATCATGCAAATTCTTCAAGAGCGCAATCAAGGCAGTCAAGGGAATCAAGGCAGCAATCAGAGTCACTTTGCTACACTCAACCAGTTCCTTGCTAACGGGCCAAAGACTTTCAGCAATTGTGTTGAGGCAACCGATGCTGACGATTGGCTTGTGGATCTGTGTAAGCATTTCGAGTGCAGCAACGTCAGTCCTGAAGATTTCGTCAAGTTCGCTTCCTTCCAACTCAAAGATCAAGCTGCAGAATGGTTCCAGCAGTACAAGGACTCCAGAGGTGGACGTGTTATCACTTGGGATGATTTCCGTCGAGATTTCCGAGCTCATCATATTCCGCAGAGCGTGGTTGAAAGCAAGCGTGAGGAATTCCACAATCTGAAGCAAGGCTCTTTGTCTGTCTATGACTACAACAAGTTGTTCCAGAAGCTCGCCCGCTTTGCCAAGCAGGACGTGCCTGATGAGAAGAGCATGATATATCAGTTCAGGGGTGGTCTCAGAGAAGATATTCAGCTCGCTCTTGTTCTCTTCGAGCCCTTGAGATACGATGAGTTCTACAACATGGCACTGAAGCAAGAGGCTGCTCAGTTGAGGTGTGATGCTTCCAAGAAGCGAGTCAGAGATGCTACTCCTTCTTCCTCTACTCAAGTGGCCAAGCAGCAGAAGTTTTGGCTTCCTCCTCCTCCATTCCGTCAGCCGTATCAGCAGAAGAGCAAAGGTGGCAGTGGTTCTTCCCACCCACCCAACCCTGGCTTTCAGAACAAGACTTCGTCTCAACCTCCAAGATCGAGTGCTCCGTACCACCGTCTGCTTTCAGAGGTAACGTGCAACAAGTGCCAACAGAAGGGTCACTATGCCAATAAGTGTCTCAACCAGAGGCGTCTTCCTCGTCCTCCTATCAGATCGGCAAGTACAACTATGGTCAAGCATAACCCCAAGCATGCCAAGGTCAATTTGATGAATGCAGCTCAGGCAGAGGACTCGTCAGATGTGATCATGGGTAACCTTCCTGTAAATGATATTCCTGCAAGAGTTCTTTTTGACACGGGTGCATCGCATTGTTTCATGTCAAAGCCATTTTTTACCAAGCATGAGTTCGTTTCTTCTTATTTGGGTAAACAAATGGATATCGTTTCTCCTGGCAAACGTTTGAGTGCTAGTCTGGAGGTGCCAGATGTTACTATCACGTTGGGCGAATAGAAGTTCCTTTCTTCCCCAATGGTTCTTGGTAACTCAGATATTGATCTTATTCTCGGGATGGATTGGCTTTCTAAGCACAAGGCTCAGCTTGATTGTGCAGCCAGGCAGATTCAATTGACTCATTCGTCTGAGGATGTAATTGTCTTTGCCGCTCGGGATAATACCATCCGCCTGTTTTCTCTCAATGAGAAGGGTGAATTGGATGCCATCTCTCAAATTCCAGTCATTTGCGAATATCAAGACGTCTTTCCAGAAGAGCTCCCAGGAATGCCTCCGCACCGGCCAGTTGAATTCGTTATTGATCTTGAGCCTGGCACGGAACCTGTGTGCAAACGTCCTTACAAGCTCGGACCTGAAGAGTTGAAGGAGCTGAAGAAGCAACTCGATATGCAAGAAAGAATGGGTCTCATCCGGCCTAGTTCTTCTCCGTGGGGTTGTGGTGTTCTTTTTGTGAAGAAGAAGGATGGAACGGACCGACTTTGTGTTGATTACCGTCCAGTGAACAAGAAGACCATCAAGAACAAATACCCACTTCCCAACATCAATGAGCTGTTCGAACAACTCAAAGGTGCCCAAGTATTCTCCAAGCTTGATCTCCGTATGGGTTATCACCAGATTCACATTCATGAAGAAGATATTCCCAAGACAACATTCAGAACAAGCTTTGGTTCATATGAATACACTGTCATGTCTTTTGGCCTCGCCAACGCTCCTCCGACGTTCTCTCGCATGATGAACTTCATCTTCAACGCCTACACCAATGACTTTGTTTTGGTCTATCTCGACGACATTCTGGTTTTCTCGAAGAACAAGGAAGATCATGCCAAGCACTTGCGTTTGGTTCTTGATAAGCTCAGAGAACATCAGTTCTACGCCAAGTTCTCCAAGTGTGAATTTTGGCTCGATGAGGTTCTTTATCTTGGTCATATCATCTCTGCCAAGGGCATTGCTATGAATCCTGAGAAGGTGTCTGCAATTGTGAATTGGGAACCTCCTCAGAACGTGAAGCAACTCCGCAGTTTTCTCGGTCTCGCAAGCTATTGCCGAAGATTCATTGAAAACTTTTCTAAGATCGCAAAGCCTCTCTCAAATCTTCTTCAGAAGCACGTCAAGTATGTTTGGTCTCCGGAGTGTGATATTGCTTTCAACACTTTGAAAGAGAAATAGATCACTGCTCCAGTTCTGACTCCGCCTGATGAATCCAAGCCGTACGAGGTCTTTTGTGATGCCTCTCTCCAAGGTCTTGGCGCAATTTTGATGCAAGAGAAGAAAGTTGTTGCTTATACATCTCGCCAGTTGAAGCCTAATGAGAAGAACTACCCCACTCATGATCTCGAGTTGGCGGCAGTTGTGCATGCTCTTTTGACTTGGAGACATCTTATTTTGGGAAGAAAAGTGGATATTTTCACTGATCACAAGAGTCTCAAGTACATCTTCACTCAGCCTAATCTCAACCTCAGGCAAACTCGATGGGTCGAAATGATTCAAGAGTATAATCCGAGTATCGAGTACACTCCAGGCAAGGCCAATGTGATTGCTGACGCTTTGAGCAGGAAGGCTTACTGTAACAGTCTGATTCTTAAGCCTTATCAACCCGAGCTTTGTGAAGCTTTCCGCAAACTTAATCTGCAAGTTGTTCCTCAAGGTTTCTTCGCCAACCTTCAAGTCTCTCCTACCTTAGAAGACCAGATTCGCCAAGCCCAGCTTCTTGATGCTATGGTGAAAAAGGTGAAGATTGGGATTGCCAAGAGTGGGTCCAAGTACAAGTGCTACCGCCTTGATGACAAGGACACTCTCTTCTTTGAGGATCGTATTGTTGTGCCCAAAGGTGACCTCCGTAAAGTGATCATGAACGAGGCTCACAATTCTCTCCTCTCCATCCACCCTGGGAGTACGAAGATGTATCAGGACCTTAAGCAAGCTTATTGGTGGACTCGAATGAAGCGCGAGATCGCTCAATTCGTGAATGAATGTGATGTCTGCAGAAGAGTGAAGGCAGAACACCAAAGGCCAGCTGGTCTCCTCCAACCTCTTGCCATTCCAGAATGGAAGTTTGACCACATTGAGATGGACTTCATGACTGGGTTTCCAAAGTCCAAGCGTGGCAATGATGCTATATTCGTTGTCATCGACAAACTCACCAAAGTGGCTCACTTTCTGCCTATCAAAGAGTCGATCACTTCAGCTCAATTGGCAGAACTCTATACCTCTCGTATTGTCTCTCTGCACGGTATTCCTCAACTGATCTCTTCAGACCGTGGCAGCATCTTTACCTCGAAGTTTTGGGATTCTTTTCAGAAGGCCATGGGCACGAACATCCGCTTCAGCACTGCTTTCCATCCTCAAACAAGCGGTCAAGTCGAGCGTGTCAACCAGATTCTTGAAGATATGCTCAGGGCTTGTGTGATCTCCTTTGGCATGAAGTGGGAGGATTGTCTTCCTTATGCTGAATTCGCCTACAATAACAGTTTTCAAGCAAGTTCGGGCAAGGCCCCTTTTGAAATTCTGTATGGCAGGAAGTGCCGTACTCCTCTCAACTGGTCTGAAACCGGTGAACGTCAGCTTTTGGGTAATGGCTTAATCACAGAAGCAGAAGAAATGTACAAAGTCATTCGAGATAACCTCAAAGCAGCCCAATCCCGCCAGAAGAGCTACTATGATAGTAAGCACCGTGATTTGGCTTTCGAGATCGGAGATCATGTTTACCTTCGTGTCTCTCCTATGAAAGGTACTCGTCGCTTCGGTATCAAAGGGAAGCTTGCCCCTAGATACGTGGGACCTTTCAAGATTGTCAGCAAGAGAGGCGACCTCGCCTATCAACTCGAGCTTCCTTCAAACTTTGCAAATGTTCATGACGTGTTCCATGTCTCTCAGCTTCGAAAGTGCTTCAAGACTCCTGACCGCACAGTCAACTTCGACGACATTGAGCTCCAAGAAGATCTCTCTTATCGTGAGCACTCAGTCGCTATTCTTGAAGAGACTGAACGCAAGACTCGCAACAAGTCAATCAAATTCCTCAAAGTCAAGTGGTCACACCATTCCGACCGTGAAGCTACCTGGGAACGTGAGGATCACCTCCGTTCTGAGTACCCGGCGTTCTTTTAGTCCTAGATCTCGAGACAAGATCCTTTCGTAGTGGTGGAGTGTTTTAACGCCCCGGATATAACTTTCCCAATTTGTACTCCAACTCTTGCCGTTTCCGGCGTTAAGTTATATTTATTTCCTCGGGTTCGGGTCTTTGTCTCCGTGTGTTGTTTTCTTTGTCATGCATCTCATATCATGTCATCATGTGCATTGCATTTGCATACATGTTCATCTCATGCATTCGAGCATTTTCCCCGTTGTCTGTTTTGCATTCCGGCGCTTCGTTCTCCTCCGGTGGTCATTTCTAGCTTTCTTTCGTGTGTGGGGTTTAAACATTTCCAGATTGGACCGAGACTTGTCATGCAGCCTTGGTTTACTACCGGTAGACCGCCTGTCAAGTTTCGTATCATTTGGACTTCGTTTGATACTCCAACGGTTAACCGAGGGACCGAAAAGGCCTCGTGTGTGTTGCAGCCCAACACCCCTCCAATTTGGCCCAAAACCCACCAAACTCTGCTCCATGTCCTAGAGCGTTCGATCACGATCGCGTGGCCGAAAACCGCACCTCATTTGGACTCTCCTAGCTCCCTCTATGCCTATATATACACCCCTCCGTTTTCGGATCTTCTTCCTCCCCGATACCCTAAAAACTGCAGCTCCACGCGCCGGACATTGTTCGTCTGGGCCGGACACACTGCCGCCGCCACTCCCACGCCGCCAAGTGGAAGCCCCTCGCCCCCGGGCCGCGCGGCCCGCTGGAGCCCAAGGGTCATCTTATTTTAACCCCCCCGGGCCAGTGCTCCCTCTGAGTGTTGGTCCGAACCGGGCAGCCTGCGGGGCCACCTCGGGGAAACTTGAGGGTTTGTTTTACTCGTAGCTTGACCTATCTGAGTGTGCCCTGAGAACGAGATATGTGCAGCTCCTATCAGGATTTGTTGGCACATTCAGGCGGTGTTGCTGGTCTTGTTTTAACCTGTCGAAGTGTCTTGAGTTACCGAGATACCGAGTCTAATCGGAACGTCTTGGGAGGAGGTCTATTCCTTCGTTGACCGTGAGAGCTTGTCATGGGCTAAGTTGGGACTCCCCTGTAGGGATTGAACTTTCGAAAGCCGTGCCCGCGGTTATGGGCAGATGGGAATTTGTTAATGTCCGGTTGTAGATAACTTGAACCTTAATTAATTAAAATGAATCAACTGAGTGTGTTACCATGATGGCCTCTTCTCGGTGGAGTTCGGGAAGTGGACACGGTGTTGGAGTAATGTTTGCGCAGGTTGCTCTCTAGTTTCTCGCTCGCGCTTTGCCTCCTCTTCTCGCTCTCTTTTGCGAATAAGATAGCCACCATATATGCTAGTCGCTTGCTGCAGCTCCACATATATTTGCCTTACCCTTCCTATAAGCTTAAATAGTCTTGATCGCGAGGGTGCGAGATTGCTGAGTCCCTGTGGATCACAGATTACTATTACATCAGATGCAGGGCCCGATGATTCCGCTCCAGGAGACGCGTATGAGCTCAAGTGGGAGTTCGACGAAGACTCTCAATGATACTACGTTTCCTTTCCCGATGATCAGTAGTGGTGCCCAGTTGGGGGTGATTGGGACCGTTGTCGCATGTTGGGTTTTCTTCTATTTTGGCGCCGTAGTCGGGCCATGAGTGTTTTTGGATGATGTAATGTTATTTATGTACTTTGATGTGACGTGGCGAGTGTAAGCCAACTATGTTCTCCCCTTTATTATTCATATTACATGGGATGTTGTGAAGATTGCCTAACTTGCGACATATGCCTTCAATGCGATTATGTCTCTAAGTCGTGCCTCGACACGTGGGAGCTATAGTCGCATCGAGGGTGTTACACAGGGGCACTGAGATTTCCACTGTTCCCGCGACCAATTAAGCATCTACTAGCAAATATTGCAAAGTAACGTAGAATAGGAAAATGTATGCTAGTAATTCTTGCATCGGAAACTTTCCTCGTTTCCCCTACAGCAATTGTATCAATAAACCCCTCCACACGCTACAGAAAAAGACACATCCGTGACATTTTGGGCCGAATGGAAATTTTTCTGTCATACTTATGATACTTCTATGGCGATAATTGTGACAAAACCCGGTATCATCATAGATGTGGTGGGGTCCTACTTCTATGACAAAAAATCATGACAGAAAATGGGCTTTTTGTCCTGGGCGGGATGGAGACGCAGCTGCATGACATTCTTTGGGCCATCCATGACGAAAAACACCGTGGTAGAAGTGAGGGCGCGGAAAATATCGGGGAGTCCCCGGTTACGGTGGGTGGTCGAGGGCCGAGTGATGCATGTTTCTCTCGTACGTACGCGCGCGTGTGTGAGGCGTTGGGCTCTAACTAAACCCGAGCGATTGCACTGCAGGCTATGTGTTACTGAACCCGAGCGATCGATCAATGGCTGTTAACTGAACCCGGTGGGGGTGGATGAGCAGGACCCCGGGGTGTTGCCTCTGGATGAACAGTACCCCGATCGATCGAGCCGGTTGGGGCTGGATGAACAGGACCCCGTGGAGGGCAGGATGAACAGGACCACCCCGTGGAGGGCAGGATGAACAGTAGATGATGGAGGGCATGATGAACAGTAGCCCGTGGAGGGGTCGTTGAACAGGAGCCTGTGGAGAGGGCTGGTTGAACAGTAGCCGGTGGAGTAGCACACAGTGGAGGCTGGATGAACAGGAGCCCATGGATGAACAGTCGTAGGTGGAGGCTGGAGGAGGTCGACGATGGATGAACAGTAGCCCATGGAGGCTGGAGGGGGTCGACGGTGGAGATGAACAGTATCCCGTGGAGTCCCGTTTTGCGGTACGCCACACCCCTCCCGATGAACAGGACCCCCGGTTCGACCGTAGCACTCCAACACAAGTCAGTTTCCTCCGTTTTGCGGTACGCCACACCCCTCCCGATCAATAGGACCCCTGTTTCGACCGTAGGAGGTCCGTTTCCTCCGTTTTGTGGTACGCCAGACCCCTCCCGATGAATAGGATCCCGTTTCGAACGTGGCCGGTCGAACACAAGGCCGTTTCCTCCGTTCTGCGGTACGCCAGTCCTCGTTTCCATCGGCTGTTCCGTCCAAGCCCTCCCGATGAACACGACAAAGCATTCCGTTCCGACCCAGCCGGTTGGCTCCCCATGAACACGACAATGACACAGTTTCTTCGTTCCGACCCAGCCATGTACACGAGCCCTGGCCGTACGTATGCGCGAGTAGGCATTCGAGACCCTGCCTTTATGTACATACATGGCCGTATTTTCTTTCTTGCACACTGGCCTCTGTACATACGTGTACATGCTACGTGCGCGCCTCTACTACGATAGGTGCGCGCCTCTACATCGACCAATATGTACGTACACGTTCGCGACCGGAATGACAATGCTACGCAGGCACTTCCTTGCGTGCGAAGATGTAGCTGGTGGGTCCCAACAGTCTGGGGGAAACATTTTTTTGCGAAATACGGTGGCCCATCCGGTTGTCGGCGTTCTGGGAACGGGGGTCCCCAGACTTGCCTGCCTGCGGCCCATGGCGTGGCTGGGCTGGCAGGTCTGTACGACCCATCTTCATCGACAAGACATTCAAGACCCTCGCGAGGCGGACGACACAAGACCTCCTCAGGAGCGGCCTCGCCAGGCAGGCTCGCGAGGGGTGGAGAAATCAACACAAGGCAAACCTCGCGAGGTCCTCATGACGTGAGCCATGACGATTGAGACCGGGCGGGCGCCAGGCGGGCTCCAGCATGTGCAGTGTCCTTGCTTCCTCTTTGGTGCCAAGCGGGCAAGCACAGGCGCGGAGTACCAAGGCATCAAGCAAAGGTTTCCATATTGGTGCAACAAGACCAAGACCAGAAGGATGGCAAGACGGAGGTCACCATGGAGCCTAGGATTGCGTCACCACCAGAGCCTTTGGCAGGTGAAGACCGCTTTTGTTAGGATAAGTTGTACTAGCTGTCCCCTTTCAAATTGGCCGTTGTTGGATCCCTTCCCGCTCAATATTTGGGGAGAGGACCAGGGCCTATATAAGTAGAACTAGCCACCACAGTAGGGGGATCGAGGGATCAGATCAAGATCAGATCAAGAGGCATCCCACCCACACAAGTTCACCAACAAGCACAAGAACACCTCAACCTCACGAGGCTGTTCTTCCCCTTGTACTGTTCATCATCATCCCAAGAGGCAATCCACCACCACCACACTGGAGTAGGGTATTACACCACAACGGTGGCCCGAACCAGTATAAATCTTGTGTCTTTCTGTGTTGTGAGTTTGTAGAGTTCGTCCACAAGATCTTAGCGAGATAGGGCGTGGATCGATAGGGAGAAAACCTTCACGCGCACCCCAGTGTTTGAACCTTGAGGGTTTGCCAGAACCCGTGATCCGGCATTTCGCATGCCCTGCCGCCGACTTCGATGACCAGTCTAGACGATGGGGCCTGGGGGCTCCGAGCCCTGGCCCCCGCCCTGCCGCGGGTGCAGTGGCCGCCCAAGTTCAAGCCGGAGATGCCGCCGCGCTACGACGGCGCAGCAGACCCGTCAGCTTTCTTGCTGGCGTACGAGGAGGCCGTCCTCGAAGCCGGGGGTGATGACAAGGTCATGACCAACTGGCTTCCCATGGCCCTCGTCGGCGAGCCGCGTGCTTGGCTGCTCAACCTTCTCGGATCCACGGTGGCGTCTTGGGAGGAGCTCTGCGACCTCTTCACTGCGCGCTACGCGGCACCGGCGCACCACGCGGTTGCGGCCCTGCTAGGCGGCTCACAGGCGCCACCTTCAGAGCGCCACATCAAGCCGTTCCTCTGCCAGATCAGCGCCGCTTCCACGCGCTCGGGGGCTCCGCCAGGCTGGGGCGCGCCTCAGGCCGACCTCTCCTTCAGCTCGGAAGACCACCCCGTCACCACCACCGGCTCGGGCATGCTTCCGATGCTCTGCACGCCCACCATCTGTAACGTGGCCATCACCAAGACCCTCATCGACGGCGGCGCTAGCCTCAACTTGCTCTCCATGGAGGCCTTCAGCCTTCTTCACATGTTGCTCGAGCGACTCAGCCTCAGCAAGCCTTTCTCAGGAGTTGGTGGTGGCTCTGCCCGCTCCCTGGGGCAGATCCGCCTGCCCGTCACCTTTGGCACGCGCGACAACTACCGCACCGAGCTGGTCGACTTCGACATCGCCCGCATCAGCCTCCCGTACAACGCCATCCTCGGGTACCCAGCTCTGGCCCAGTTCATGGTGGTGGCTCATCTAGCCTACAACCTCATGAAAATACCAGGAAGCAAAGGTGTCCTCACCATCAAGGGGTACACCAAGGAGGCCGTGACGGCGCTCAAACTTGCCGTCAGGACCGCTGCGGTGGCGCAGCCCGTCGGCACTGGTGCCCCCGAGGCCATGGAGGCCACGCCAACCAAGAAGAAGCAGCTACTCACCCAAGACAAGGCAGAGACAAAGCAGGTGCCGGTCGACGAGGGCGGCTCCTCAGGAGCCACCTTCACCATAAGTGCCGGCCTCGACCCCTGCCAAGAGGAAGCATTGGTGAAGTTCTTGTGCGCGAACAAGTACATATTCGCATGGGATCCCAATCAGCTAGTGGGGGTCCCGAGAGAGGTGATTCAGCACCACTTAAGGGTGTGTCCCAATGTGCGCCCTGTGAAGCAGCGAGCAAGGCGGCAGTCCACGGAGAAGCTGGCCTTCATCATCCAAGAGACCTGCAAGTTGGAGGTGGCGGGTGCCGTTCGTGAGGTTAGGTATCCCGAATGGCTAACGAACCCAGTCGTGGTGTCGAAGAAAGGCGGGAAGGAGCGAATGTGTGACGACTTCACCAACCTCAACAAGGCATGCCCTCAAGATCCATTCCCTCTCTCGCGCATCGACCAGATCGTCGAGTCCATCGCCGAGTGTGACCTACTGTGCTTCCTGGATGCGTTCTCAGGGTATCACCAAATCAAGATGGCGGTGGAAGATGTAGAGAAGACAGCCTTCCTGACCCTGTGTGGGGTGTACTGCTACACCTGTATGCCCTTCAGACTGCACAACGCGGGTGCGACCTTTCAGCGGCTGATGCACATCGCTTTAGGGCGGCAGCTCAGGAGGAACACGAAGGCCTACGTCGACGACATTGTGGTGAAGCCTCGGGAGGCAGGAACCTTGATCCAAGACCTGGAGGAGACCCTCGAAAGCCTGCGCCAGGTGAACTTGCGGCTTAACCCGGAAAAGTGTGTGTTCAGTGTCCCTTCCGGCAAGCTGTTGGGATTCCTCGTGTCACACAGAGGGATCGAGGCGAACCCGGAGAAGATCAAGGTCATTAAGGGCATGAGCCCGCCGTAGACCCTCAAGGAAATGCATAAGCTGGCTGGTCGGGTGACTGCATTGGGGCGCTTCATCTCCAAGCTGGGAGAGTGCGCCTTACCCTTTTTCAAGCTGATGAAGAAGAAGGGCCCGTTTGAGTGGACTCCGGAGGCTGACCGAGCCTTCGAAGACCTCAAGAGATACTTGACCAGCCCACCGGTGTTGGTGGCGCCACGGCCTCTCGAGCCTCTAGTACTTTACCTTGCTGCCACCCCATACTCCGCCAGCGCTGCGCTAGTGCCGGTTCGGGAGGAACACCAGGCCAAGAGTGTGTCGCGCCAAGCTACGTCGCCAGCCAAGGTGACGCAAGATTAGGAAGGGGCCGCAAAAGCCATAGCGGCAGCAACAGAAGACCAAGCTCGGCAGGATGACACCGTAGAGATTCCCGCAAGCGACCAGGCACCAGGGGTCCCACCACCTCAGGAGGCACCCCAGCTTGCACAAGACGCGGGTCCCACCAACACATCGGTCCTTGTCGATCACCCGGTGTACTTCGTCAGCACGGTGTTGCAGGACGTGAGGGCACGCTATCCCATGCCTCAGAAGCTCCTGCTCTCGCTCCTGGTGGCCTCACGCAAGTTGCGGCACTACTTCCAGGGCCACCCCATCAAAGTCGTCTCGGCCTACCCGTTGGAGAGGGTGCTCAGGAGCCCCAACTCTGCTGGAAGGGTCGCCGAGTGGAACATTGAGCTACAGGCATTCCAGTTGGAGTTCAGCACCACCAGGGTCATCAAGGGGGCCGCACTCGCTGACTTCGTGGCGGAATGGACGTATGCCCCGGCACTGGAAGCAGGCGAGGACCGGTCCACCTCGCTAGGAAGTGAGGCGCCAGACAGATGGATCATGTATTTCGATGGTGCCTTCGCGCACCAGGGCGCGGGGGCTGGAGCAGTACTTATCTCACCCACGCAGGACAAGCTCTACTATGTTGTGCAGCTCTGCTTTCAGCATGGCGAGAAGGTCTCCAACAATGTCGCAGAATATGAAGGCCCATAGCTGGCCGGAAGGCCGCGGCAGCTCTAGGGGTGAAGCGCCTCACTGTTAAGGGCGACTCACAGCTCCTCGTCAACTTCTCCAACAAAGTGTATGAGCCAAAGGACGAGTGAAAGCACAAGTGCTCCCTAGGTGGTTTTGGTAATTGATGACAACATATCTCTTGTTGGACTAACATTTCTATCTAGCATGTTTCAGATAAGTTCAACAATGGAGTGGCATGGACTAAAGGTTGTGGGAACTCCTTCAAGATGCTAAGGACAAAGGATTGGCTAAAGCTTCAAGCTCAAGACTCTTCATTTTACATTTTAGTGATCCAAGATCACATTGAGTCCATAGGAAAAGCCAATACTATCAAGGAGGGATGAGGTGTTGCTTAATGAGCCTCTTGCTTCAGGTGCTTAATGATATGCTCCAAAATCCTCAGCTACTTTCCCACTTCCACATATGACCTAAACCCTAAGCCAAACTCGGTCCTACCGATTCTTTCTATCCGGCGCCACCGAGTTTCACTTGTCATAAGCCACTACCAAACCCTAGCAATTCGGTTCTCCGATAGGGATCTCGGTCTCACCGAGATGGGATTGCAAACTCTCTTTCCCTTTCGTAACTTTTCGGTCTCACCGAAAGAGCGAATCGGTCCCACCGAGATTGCAGTGTAAACTCTTTGTTTCCTTTTTGTAACTTTTCGGTCTCACCGAAAGAGCAAATCGGTCCCACCGAGTTTACCTGACCAACTCTCTTGTTAGCTTATTACCAAACTCGGTCTCACCGAGTTTGTGTAATCGGTCTCACCGAGATTACGTTATGCCCAAACCCTAACCATATCGGTCCTACCGAGTTGCATGTCTGTCCCACCGAAAATCTCTAACGGTCACTAGGTTTACCCTTTCGGTCCGACCGAGTTTGTTGATTCGGTCCCACTGAGATTGGAAAACTGTGTGTAACGGTTGGATTTTGTGTGGAGGCTATATATACCCCTCCACCTCCTCTTCATCCGTGGAGAGAGCCATCAGACTAAGCCTACACTTCCAGCATCCTATTTCTGAGAGAGAACTACCTACTCATGTGTTGAGGCCAAGATATTCCATTCCTACCATATGAATCTTGATCTCTAGCTTTCCCCAAGTTGCTTTCCACTCAAACCTTCTTTCCACCAGATCCAAATCCTATGAGAGAGAGTTGAGTGTTGGGGAGACTATCATTTGAAGCACAAGAGCAAGGAGTTCATTACCTACACACCATTTGTTACTTCTTGGAGAGTGGTGTCTCTTAGATTGGCTAGGTGTTACTTGGGAGCCTCCGACAAGATTGTGGAGTTGAACCAAGGAGTTTGTAAGGGCAAGGAAATCGCCTACTTCGTGAAGATCTACCGCTAGTGAGGCAAGTCCTTCATGGGTGATGGCCATGGTGGGATAGACAAGGTTGCTTCTTCGTGGACCCTTCGTGGGTGGTTGCTTCTTCGTGGACCCTTCGTGGGTGGAGCCCTCCGTGGACTCGCACAACCATTACCCTTCGTGGGTGGAGCCCTCCGTGGACTCGCGCAACCATTACCCTTCGTGGGTTGAAGTCTCCATCAACGTGGATGTAGGATAGCACCACCTATCCGAACCACGGGAAAAACATCAGTGTCTCCAATTGCGTTTGAATTCTCCAAACCATTCCCTTTACATTCTTGCAAGTTGCATGCTTTATTTTCCGCTGCCTATACACTCTTTGCATGCTTGCTTGATATGTATTGTGAATGTTGAAATTATGCCTAAACTCCACTTAAACCGAAAAAGCTTAAAAATTGCAACTTTAGCATTAAGTGTCTAATAACCCCCCCTCTAGACACATCTACTTCAAGATCCTACAACGAGCACATGGAGGCGTACCTCGCAGAAGTACGTAAGATAGAAAAGCAGTTCCTAGGCATGGAGGTGCAGCATGTGCCCCGTGGCACCAACAGGGAAGCTGACGACATCGCCAGGAGGGCATCCAAGCGGCAGCCCCAAGAGCCTGGCATATTCGAGGAGAGGCTCTTCAAGCCGTCAGCGAGGCCACCACTCTCAAGCACGGCACGGCCCCGGGAGGAGCTCCCACAACTGCGTGCCACGGGATCCCCAGCTTGTGGCCCGACCTCAGGGGCTCACTTTCTCCTGGCACTCGAGCCTCAAGAGGGATGTTGGACCAAGGAATTCAAGGAATATCTGATGCAAGGGGCGCTACTGGAGAAGGAAGAGGAGGCAGAGCGCGTAGCCCGGCAAGCCACGGCATACTACATCCAGGACGGTGAGTTGTACAGGAAGCGACCAAATGATGTTTTGCTGCGTTGCATTTCCAGGGACTAGGGGAAGGAGTTGCTGATTGACAAACATGGCGGGGACTATGGACACCACTCGTCGTCACGGACTCTCGTCGGCAAGGTGTTTTGCAGTGGATTCTACTAGCCCACGGCGCTCAACGACGCAGCTGAGCTGGTGAAGTCCTGCGAAGCTTGCCAGTTCCACGCCAAGCAGATCCATCAGCCAGCTCAGGGCCTCCAGACTATACCGCTCACATGGCTGTTCGCGGTCTGGGGGCTGGATATCTTGGGCCCATTCCCCCGAGCGCCAAGGGGCTACCGCTACCTCTACGTCGCCATCGACAAGTTCACCAAGTGGGTGGAAGTGGAAGTCGTCTCCACCATCCCAGCTGGTTCCGCGGTTAAGTTCATCAAGGGCCTCGTGAGCCGTTTCGGGGTCCCCAACCACATCATCACCGACAACGGCTCGTGGTTCACCAGTAACCTCTTCAAAACATACTGTGCTAACCTTGGAACGCAGATCTGCTACACTTCAGTGGCGCACCCTAGGAGCAATGGCCAGGCCGAACGCGCCAACGCGGAGGTCCTGAGAGGCCTCAAGACCAGGACCTTCAAGAAGAAGCCCGAGGCCTGCGGCAGGGGCTGGCACAGCGAGCTCTAGTCCGTGCTGTGGCCCATCCGCACCACCGCCACTAAGCCAACGGGCGAGACCCCATTCTTTCTTATCTATGGAGCCGAAGCGGTCCTCCCTCACGAGGTCAAGCATCGCTCCGCACGGGTCCTGGTGTTTGATGAAACGCAGCAGGACGCCACACGGGGGATGGACCTCGTACTGGGGGAGGAACGACGACGCGAAGCTGCACTAAGGGCGGCAAGGTACCAGCAGGCGCTACGGCGGTACCCTGCCGCAACATCCGCTCCAAGACGCTCGAGGTCGGCGACCTCGTCCTGAGGCGGGTCCTCTCCAGGGAAGGGTTACACAAGCTCTCACCCATGTGGGAGGGCCCGTTCAGGGTCGTCCATATCTCCAGGCCTGGCGCCGCGCGCATGGAGATGCTGGACGGGGTGCCCATCCAGAACGCCTGGAACATCCAGCACCTCCGGAGGTTCTACCCATGAAGAAAGGCCCAGTGCCTATGAAGCAAGGCTCGGTGCCTGTGAAGCAAGGTCCAGTGCCTATGAAGCAAGGCCCCATGCCTGTGAAGAAAGGCCCAGTGCCTGTGAAGAAGGCCCAGTGCCTATGAAGAATCGCCGCCCGTGACACTCTCACGTAATAATGAGTGGGGCTGTACACGCCCCGGAGTCTCCAGAGAGCCGCCCTCGGGCCTCGGGGGCTCCCTCCCATGCCTAGTGGCAACACTTAGCTCCGCGCTGGTGAGAAGATGTCGAAGACTAGACTAGGTGCCAGATGCGGCTTTTCATTTGCTTTCCGTAGCTGGCTCGCCTTGTCTTAATCGAAGTTTACTTCTGGTGTTCCTTGCTGATTTGTTTTCGTTGCCTTTTGCCACCTTTTCCGAATCCAGTTTGCTTGTGTTCTCTCTCTCGCATACCTCGCGAGGGGGCTAGGCAGGTGCCTTCACGAGGGTTTCTTCCTCCTGCGTTGGTCCTTCTCTCTGCCTTCGGCCCGCTTTCTCGCGAGGCACCCTCGTTCGAGCCCACAACCGGCACATCTCTCCTAATCCGTGCCCTTTGGATACCGCGATATGAAGCGCTGGGTCAAGGCTCGGGTGAATGATAAGTCTCCTAGCAAGCTTCCTAACAATTTTTTTGAAGTTCCTGAGCCACCACTAAGCCAAGACGGGCATGAGGAGACAAGTGCCTCGTGAAGAAGAGGCTGCCCCGAACGCGCCAGGCTAAGATATCTCCGCACGAAGTAACGACACAGCACAGAAATAACAAGCACATCGTAATGATTGAGGAATCACAGTTCGACACACGCCCCTATGGGCCCATACAGGTTTCATTTTGATGCAGGAAATAAAAGAGGAACAAAACAAAAGCGGCATTGCGGTGAACCACGGGGGCAGGCCTCCAGCGACGTCCGAGCTTAGCCGGATCCCTCCTCGCGCTTCATGGAGGCGCGGCGACGAGACGACCCACTGCCACCTTTGAAGCGAGCGCGGTGGCGGGGCGGCTGGTTGTAGCCGCCACTGCTGGAGCTTCCGCCAAGAGAAGAGCCATCGTAGCTGGATGAGGCGCATCGCGGCTATCGTCGAAACCGAGCACCTCCTCGCCATCGTTCGTCTCGGGGCAGCACCCGGCGCGGCGACCATCTTCCCCAAACACCCTCACATAGAGGGTCGCATCACCGTCATACTTGAAGTGGAGGGTGCACCGCCTACCCATGCCGCGCGCGCGGGCGAATGTCTGCCAACCGCGGGCCAGAGCTACGTTGCCTGCGGCGGAGACTTCGACCTCAACCCAGGAAGCCCTGCTGCAGAAGCCGTCCGCCTGCAGCCAGAGCCCGCCAGGACCAGAGGCCGACAGCTCGTCGACGAAGAAGCGCGGAAGCTGAAGCCAGTTGTCGGCCAGATCCTCCGACCAGACAACGAACTCCGGCGGCACCTCCGCCCAGTGGAAGCGTGGCGGGGGAGGCCGCGCAACCACGGCGCGTCTCACCTCATCGACGGGGCTGCTGTGACCGGAGCGACCTCCACCACGTGCAGCGGTGCCACCCCGGGAGCGGGGGGCACGACGGAAGTCGTGGTATGCTTGCGGGATGACCGCGTCCCCACTTGGGAACCGGGGAGTCGGGCCCCTCGCGAGGGGCCTTTCCTTTCTCCGCGGTGGAGAACTTCTTTGACAGCACCATTGGAGTCGGTGGTGGAGCAGAGGAAGAAGAAGCAGGCAGAATGGGAAGAGATGAGCGACGCGGGCTCTGCCCCCCTCCCAATTCATAGCAGGAGAAGGCCAAACAGCACCCCCACGATTGCAGGTAATGATGGTTTTCCTTGCATGTCGCAGGGACTTGGCAAGTCGGGCAGTTGCTGAGGTAGTGTGGGGAAGCGGAGACACCCACGTCCAATCAACCGCCACGGGTCAACCGAGGCCACGGGCTTTCGGGGGCCGCGGTGCTCCGCGCTTGATCTTTTGGCTTCGCCTCGAAGCCAAGCCCGAGCGTGCCTTGGGCCCGGGGGCTACTGTCAGCGTTCTGGGAACGGGGGTCCCTAGACTTGCCTGCCTGCGGCCCATGGCGTGGCTGGGCTAGCAGGTCTGTACGGCCCATCTTCATTGACAATACATTCAAGACCCTAGCGAGGGGCCAAGCCTCGCGAGGCGGACGACACAAGACCTCCTCAGGAGCGGCCTCGCCAGGCAGGCTCATGAGGGGCGGAGAGATCAAGGCCAGGCAAACCTCGCGAGGTCCTCATGACGTGAGCCATGACGATCGAGACCAGGCGGGCGCCAACGTGCGCTGTGTCCTTGCTTCCTCTTTGGTGCCAAGGGGGAAAGCGCAGACGCGTAGTACCAATGCATCAAGCAAAGTTTCCATATTGGTGCAACGAGACCAAGACCAGAAGGACAGCAAGACGGTGGTCACCATGGAGCCCAGGACGGCGTCACCACCAGAGCCTTTGGCAGCCGAAGACCGCCTTTGTCAGGATAAGTTGTACTAGCTATCCCCTTTCAAATTGGCCGTTGTTGGCTCCCTTCCCGCTCAATATTTGGGGAGAGGACCAGGGCCTATATAAGTAGAACTAGCCACCACGGTAGGGGGGCGAGGGATCAGATCGAGATTAGATCAAGAGGCATCCACCCACACAAGTTCACCAAGCACAAGAACACCTCAACCTCAGGAGGCTGTTCTTCCCCTTGTACTATTCATCATCAGCCCAAGAGGCAATCCACCACCACCACACTAGAGTAGGGTATTACACCACAATGGTGGCCCGAACCAGTATAAATCTTGTGTCTTTCTGTGTTGTGAGTTCGTCGAGTTCGTCCGCAAGATCTTAGTGCGCTAGGGCGTGGATCGATAGGGAGAAAACCTTCGCGCGCACCCCAGTGTTCGAACCTTGAAGGTTTGCCGGAACCCGTGATCCGACACTGGTGGGTCCCCGCTGTCAGGTGGAGGAATAGTTATTTTGCGCATAATAAGGAGGCACTTCCTTGCTGGGGCCGTGGACCCAGCTGTCAGTCTCTCCACGTACAGTCCACGTCTGATGGAAGCCGTTCGTTGACCACGTTTACCATGCCGCGCTGAAAGCACCAGGGTGGTGGACGATGGCGAGGCCTAGGAAGGGGACGACATGGAGCCGGGGAAGACGCCGCAGTGGAAGCCCGCGCGGAGAGGAGTACGAGGGTTCACTGGTTCGGCTGCGGTGTGAGGCTGCCGTCGCCGTAGGGCCTGGCCAGTGGTGGGAATAGTAGGCGGCGGTGAGGCCTCCACGGCAGCACAGCCGGCCACGGGAGGCAAGAGCATGTGTCATGATCGGTGTTGCTTTGGGCGGCTGGAGCAAGAAGACTAGAGGTTGAAGAAGCACAACGGTCGTTGGATGGACATCGTACGGTCACTGGAGCTAGAATCGTTCATATTGACTAAGTTGACAAAGCACTCCGTCCCCGTCAACTTAGTAGGCCCACAAGTCAGCCTCCCACCAAGGTGGGTCCCAACTAGCAGGGGGAGTATTCATTTTTTTGTGCGTAATAAGGAGGCACCTCCGGTGGGTCCCAGCTGACAGCGGGGGGGAGCGTTTTTCGCAAAATACGTTGGCCCATCCGGTGGGTCCCAGCAGTCAGCGGGAAACATTTTTTCGCCAAATATGGTGGCCCGTCCGGTGGGTCCCTGCTGTCAGGTGGAGGAATAATTATTTTCTGCGTAATAAGGAGACACTTCCTTGCGGCTGCCGTGGACCCAGCTATCAGCCTCTCCACATATAGTACTCTTCCGATGGTAGTCGTTCCTTGACCACGTTGACCACGCCGCGCCGAGAGCACCAGGGCGATGGACGACGGTGAGGCCTACGAAGGGGACGATGCGGAGCCGGGGAAGAAGCGGCAGTGGATGCCCACGCCGAGAGGAGTACGAGGGTTCACTGGTTCGCTGCTGTGTGAGGTTGCCGTCGCCGCAGAATAACAGGGGGTATGGGTGAGTAGAGGGATGGCCTGGCCAGCGGTGGTAGTAGTAGGGGGTGGTGAGGCCTCCACCGCATCGTAGCCAGCCATAGGAGGCAGGAGCACGAGGCACGATCGGCGCTGGTTTGGGCGGCTGGAGCAAGAAGACCAGAGGTTGAAGAAGCACTACGACCATTGGATGGACATCGTACGGTCACTGGAGCTAGAATCGTGCATATTGATTAAGTTGACAAAGCCCTCCGTCCCCATCAACTTAGTAGGCCCACAAGTCAGCCTGCCACTATACTGGGTCCCAGCTAGCAGGGGGAGTATTCATTTTTTGTGCGTAATAAGGAGGCACTTCCTTGCGTGCAAAGATATAGCTGGTGGGTCCAAGCTGTCAGCGGCGGTAACATTTTTTTCACGAAATGCAGAGGCCCTTTCGGTGGGTCCCAGATGTCAGGTGGAGGAATCATTATTTTGCGTGTAATAAGGTGGCATTTCCTTGCGTGCGTCCGTGGACCCAGCTGTCAGCCTCTCCACGTACAGTCCACTTCAGATGCATGTCGGTTGTTGACCACATTGACCAGTCCACGCCGAGAGCAGCAGGGCGGTGGACGACGACGAGGCCTAGGAAGGGAACGACATGGAGGTAGGGAAGACTCGACAGTTATTTCCCACGTGGAGGGGAGTACGACTGTACAAGGGTTTACTGGTTCGTCTGCCGTCGCTGGAGAATAACAGCAGGTGTGGGTGAGTAGAGGGATGGCAAGGCCAGTGATGGGAGTACCGTGGGGCGGTGAGGCCTGCGCGGCAGCACAACCGGACGTGGGGAGGAGAGAGTAGGTAGTCCTGTCGGCGCTTGTTTGAGCGGCTGGAGCAGGAAGAGCAGAGATTGAAGAAGCACGACGGCCGTTGGATGGACATCCAATAGTCACTGCTTGTGCGTCAACCTTTTTTTAGGAAAGCCTCAAATCTGTGGAAAACATCATACAACCCATCTGCCATTATTTCTAATAATTTACAGCCCATTTGCTAATTCTTAAGGGTTTTTTTGGAGCCCATATTCTTTTTGTTAGCATTACAGCCCATATTGTGGCCAGGTTAAAAAATTATATGAAATTTTGCATATTTCGGTGCGGTCTGAACTGTTTTTAGTCCCGAAATTTCGAGTCACATTCAAACAGATTTTAAAAATAAATGTATATCAATATAAAATCCAACAAATTGTCCACGCATAAAAATCAATGCAATTTAAAATCTCGAAATGAAAAAAAGAAATTTGAAACTAATTGCCGGTTTGACGTGTTTTAAAAATGTACAGTCCATTTCTCATTACTGATAGGCCATTTTCTTGGCCAGCCAAATGAAGCTCTCCTCGTCTTGAAAGATTTGCAGCCTAACAGGCATGACAAAGCGACTTACTTGGCAAATCACAAAACAACTGGGCTGTGGCCGTGGACCCAGCTGCGACCGTGGACCCAGCTGTCAGTCTCTTCATGTACAGTAGTCTTCTGATGGAAGTCGGTCATTGACCACATTGACCATGTCGCGCCGAGAGCACCAAGGTGGTGGACGACGGTGAGGCCTAGGAAGGGGACGACGCGGAGCCGGGGAAGACACGGTACTGGATGCCCACACGGAGAGGAGTACGAGGGTTCACTTCACTGGTTCGGCTGTGGTGTGAGGCTGCCATCGCCGCAGAATAACAGGGGGTGTGGTGCGTAGAGGGATGGCCTGGCCAGTGGTGGGAGTAGTAGGGGGCAGTGATGCCTCCGCGCATCACAGCCGACCACGGAGGTAGGAGCACGTGGCACGGCCGGCGCTGGTTTGGGCGGCTGGAGCAAGAAGATCAGAGGTTGAAGAAGCACTACTACCGTTGGATGAACATCATACGGTAACTGGAGATAGAATCATTCATATTGACTAAGTTGACAAATCCCTCCATCCCATCAACTTGGTAGGCCCGCAAGTCAGCCTCCCATGATGATGGGTTCCAGCTAGCAGTGGAGTATTCATTTTTTTGTGCATAATAAGGAGGCACTTCCTTGCGTGCGAAGATAGCTGGTGGGTCCGACCTGTCAGCGGGGGGCACGTTTTTTTCGTGAAATACAGAGGCCCTTCCGGTGGGTCCCAGATGTCAGGTGGAGGAATCAAAGACTTGAGAAGGCGTACAGAACAAGCTAGTGTACCAGTAAAGAGACGTTGCTGAGTTTTAGAAAAAAGAGAGACGTGCTCTTGTAGCTGGTTTGAATACAAACCTAGACTATGACTATATATGGTGCTATGCTACTCTGCAAGTAATGAAACTGACATATCCAACGTTCGCTTCTCCTCTTCTCTACTTACTCTGCCTAGCATCAGAAGCTCTGGCCGCAGCAACCATGTCCGCTGGCTGCTCGTCCACCTGCTCTTCAGCAGGTAACAACCAAATATGCGCCAAGTCGCCACCCGTACCATCGCCTGTGGGTCTCATCACACCCTCACCGGCACGCGCACAGCAGCCAATTGCTCATCGCAACCCGCTGCCGTTGGTGTGGTGCCACTGCTGCAAATCATGCAGAGTCATCCGTCACGTCTCAACCAGAATCCTCAACCCTGGCCGAGTCTTCTACAAATGCCCGAATCATGGGGTAACAATATGTTTAAGTGTTGTTCTGATGCTTTCAGTTGCTGATTTTTCAATAGTTTGGTTGATGATCTTCCAATTTGATTCGTGCAGAAAAGGGAAGATTTGTGTGATTTGTATTTCTGGGAAGTTGCTGATGTGGGGGACTGCAACTATGCTGATTATTTGTTTAGCCGAGGAATCCCAATACCAGCAAGTTGGGGTGTTGGACAAGTAACTGAAGGAACGACAGAAGAGGAAGATGCAGAGCAGAAGGTTAAAGATGCAGTCCCTCTGATCATGGCCAAGCAACAGCTGCTGAACGGCCTTGTCAACAATGAGGAGATGAAAGAGCTTGTGAAGATAATGAGCAAAATCGATGTGCTCTGTAGGATGATTGTCTCTTTATTTGCAGTGTATGTAGCACTTGTGATGTATTCAGTGTCTATGACATGAGCACTTTGCTGAAACTAGTAATGAATGAAACTTGTGTAGCAGGCTGGGCATAGTGTTGTGAACATCTAATGATTTCTATTAACAGAAATCAGGGGGTATCCCCTTTTTCTCATAAATAAATAAATAGCAGAGGCCCTTTTGCTAATAAATAAATAAATTAGCAGAGGACCTGTCGTGTCAGCTTTGTTCTCATTCGAAGACGTCGAGAAAATTATAGTCCAACAGCAAACTATGTCATCAAGTTCAAGTTTCACAGCCAAATATGAGTACAACTAAACAACAATGTCATCATGTTTTAGTCGTCATACAATCACCAAACACAAATCAGCATACATAACAAGTGATGTTCTCACAGGAAAATACTAAACAACATGTTCATCAGGTTTCAGTTGTCATAGCAAACAGAATTTCACATAGTAGATAAAAAACGTCTTCTGACAGGAAAATACGACAAAAGCAATGTAATCATCATCCACAGCAGCAGCGTCAACATCTTCGCCATGTGTATCAGTCTGAATCGTAATTACCCACGGTGTCATCTTCTTCTTCTTCCTCAACCTCCTCGAACGTTGGCTTCTTCTTGATCAATTCTTGTATGTCCACAACACAATAGGAAATCTTTTCGCCGGCGTCATTGACGTGATGGTTCTCAAAGATATTAGGAACATCTGTGTTATCTTGTACATCAGGAGCAGTGTAAGCATCATCTTGTTGTGCAACTTCATTAAACGAATTCCTCTACTCAAACCTTTGCACTACTCTCCAGTCATCGCTATGTGCAAATGTGTCTTCCAAGAAAAATATATGTGTTGCTAAATTTGCCAAAATAAAAGGCTCGTTGGTCTGGTATGCCGCCTTGACATTGATGGATTTGAAATAATCATCAGCTCTGGGTTTTGCAATCCTGGAAAACAGGTTATACCAACGACAGCACAACAGAACCACACACCGATGATCCTCGAAACTAGAGATATACTGCAATTGAACAATGTCTGTTATGTTAGCATACATTTTAGTTGTTTCTTTGCCATACGTATCCGTGCTCATGATGTCACTGTTTTGTGTCTTCCAGCCTTCGTCTCGTGCAAGGGTGTTGTAGCGCACATCTCCAACAACGCAAGATTCATAATGTCTCCCGAGTATCAGGACCCATTGCTAGTGAGTAAAGGGCATCATCAACTGCCTGCCCATCCTCCCGCATCTTCTTAACCTATGACTAGAAAATAGACAAGTTGATCATCTTATGTACTCAATATATTAAAAAAACTGACAGTGCAATTCAAAAGCTTACATGGCTCTTGAACCATTTCGCAAATCCTGCCATAACCAGTTTGTCAATGTTTCTTGGATTTTGCGGCAGTAACTCCTTTTTGTAGATGCTGCACAACATAGTGATCGCGTCAAACATCTAAATATATAAGAATGTGCTGCAAGTTTAGTAGATTACGATGTATAAGATGTAGTACTTAGCACTTACTTGATATAAGGTAGTATCTCAGGACAGTTATTCAACACATACGAAACCATTTTGTCCAAATCTTTAGGTTTGTCCTCTTGTCGACTCTTCCCTGTAACTCGAACAGAATAATCGAAAACATTGAGCCCGAGATTGTCTTCATCCACGCCTTTGCTAAACTGATCAGTTGTTTCAATGTATTTTGAGCAGAATGTCAACGCTTCTGTAGCAATGTAGGCCTCTACAATGGAACCCTCGGGTCTAGCTCTGTTCCTAACATAGCCCTTGAAAGTGCCTAGCCGCCTTTCAAAAGGGTACATCCAGCCATACTGTACTGGACCTCTAAGTAGTGCCTCATCAGGAAGATGAACAAACAAATGCACCATCACATCAAAGAAGGCTGGAGGATATATCTTCTCAAGGTCGCATAGGATAGTTGGTATCTTGTCTCTAAGACGCTCCAAAGCATCTATCCTGATATTTCTACTACAGAGTTCCTTGAAGAATTGTCCCAACTCTACAACTGCTCTGTATAAGTCAGGGCGGCCCAATCCTCTAAGGATAACAGGTAAAACCCTTTGAAGAAGGACGTGGCAGCCATGAGTTTTCAACCCTTGTACCTTGTCTCCATCTGCACTGACTCTCCTTTCAGGGTTGGAAGAAAATCCATGTGGGAATCTCACATGTGACAGGACCTTGCAGAATTCTTTCCTTTTTACCTTGTCCAAGACATACACGGCTGGTGCCATATCCCGTGGTTTACCTTCATCTTGCACCTGCAAATCCTGTCTGATACCCAGGTGTGTCAAATCAATCCTAGATTTTAAGGTATCTTTCGTCTTGCCTTCAATATTAAGAAGTGTGCCGATAATGTTGTCACCCATATTTTTCTCGATGTGCATCACATCAAGATTATGCCGCAGATCCAAATCTTTCCAATACTCCAAGTCCCACAAAGTGGACCTGCGGGTAAACAATAATCTCTCTTCTGCCCTGCCACGCTTCCCTTTCCCGCTACCATTATCAGGATGGTTTCCTGGTGTAATATGCCTGACATTCTCTAATTCCACTTGCAACTCATCGGCGGTGAGCCTCTTTGGCGCATCACGGTTTTCATGCTTTGCATTGAACACATGTCTTCGGTATTTTCTAGGATGTGGCTTGTCCTTGGCAAGGAAACGACGGTGTCCAATGTAACAAAGCTTGCTAAGTATTGCGTATGACGGCGGATTCCGGTCACAGCGAACACATGCAGTGTAACCATGTGTCGTTCGCCCTGACATAGTGCCCAAAGCCGGATACTCATGGATGCACCAAATTATAACAGCATGCAGAAAGAAATCAGCTGGTGGGCTGCTATATAGGTCTCGAGTGAGAACACCCCTCCATAGCTGTTGAAGTTCCTCCACAAGAGGCTCCATGAACAAATCAAAATCCTTTCCAGGACTTTTTGGACCTGGGATGAGCAAGGCCATCATGTAGTTTGATTCTTTGGTGCAGACATTTGGAGGCATGTTGTAAGGGGTAACAAGCACTGGCCACATGCTATATGTGGCGCTCTGGTGGCCAAATGGGTTAAATCCATCTGAAGCTAAGCCAAGTCTAATGTTTCTTGGGTCAGCACCAAACTTTTCATGCTTTTGATTGAAGCTTTTCCACTCACTACCATGTGATGGACGGCTCATTACATTCTGATATCTAAACTCCTTGTTCCTAGAATGCCATAGTACATCCTCTCTTGTTCCAGCATCATGAAACAACCTCTACAATCTTGGTGTAATTGGAAAATGTCTCAGAACATTATGAGGAATCCTCTTCACAGCATCGCCATCTTTCCATCTTGATGATTTGCATTTCGGGCATTCACTTAAGTTGGCATAATCCTTCCGGAACAGAACACAATTTTTCTTACAAACATGGATCATATCATATCCAATTCCAACTTCACGAAGGAAATTCTTCATTTTACTGTAGGTGTGTGGCAGCTCAGACGCATCTGGGAAAGCTTTGTGGAAAGCAGCCAACATCGCATCGAATGATTTGTTGGTCATCCGCTCAGATGTCTTCACCTGAAGAAAGGTGACCATAGCTGCGAATACTGACAGCTTATTTCCTGGGGTGACAGCCACGTTGCATTGTTCCAATATGCGGGCCCACCGTTTTTCTTCTGCGGGTGAAAGTTCACGGAATGCACGAGCATTTTGTAGCATTGTTTCAATGTTGGTCAAACTCACTGGCTCCGCCACCATCTCCTCCTCCTCGTCCTCTTCCACCTAAGCATCAGGCAGATCAAGATGGTGATCTGCTGCTTCCACGTAGTCAATAACATTGACGTTCACAGCTTCACCATGATGAACCCACCTAGTATATGTGACCAACATCCCATACAAGTGTAGATGATTTTGCACAGTTGACTGGGGTCTTGTAACTGAATTCATACAACTGCTACACGGGCAGAGCACATCTGATTTCGGACCACCGTACTCAGCTCTGATAAAGTTCATGAAGTTTTCAACCCCCTCGACATATGCAGCGGACAATCTTCGAGCAGAAGTTATCCAAGTCATGTCCATCTATTAAACATACAAATTAATTCTTCTACTAGATATTACAGGAAAAACATATATGATTTTTTATGAGGTCTAGAAGAAAATACTTAGGTCGATGCCTAAAGCTATGGCAAGATATTTGGACGAGCAGATCTAAGTAACGAAATATATGTAAAGCTAATTCAGCAAACAGATTTGAGTGCTAAATTATGGCAGGCTATTTCAGTAGTCAATGAGGCCGAGCACATAGCCATCGAACTATCGAAGGCCATCGCAGCAACAAAGATCGAGTATAAAACAGTGTAGAGCTATTTCACCTAACAGATTGGCTACTGGACCATGGCAATCTACGTCACAATACATATATGGTAGGATATTTTAGCAACTAATCGGCCTTGGCATGCCATCTCAGCTAAGCAGACTGAGTGCAGAACAGGGCAAGGAAGCTTCTTAAGCAGAGCATATTGACTGTAAACTACTTCGGCAAACAGTGATATTAACAGTGTCTATCAGCTAACATTCAGTGCTACACCGACATGCATGGGGCCTCAGTCTAGAATGCGGGTACCGTGGGAGAAGTTGACCGTCGTGTGTCTCCACATGAACGTTGCCAGTGGTGGCGGCGCTGACCGCTGTGCACCTCCACAAGAACGTCTCCAGTGGTGGCGGCGCGGCTAGAGGACGGTAGTCTACAAGAGCATACTGTGCGAGCGAGAGGATCACCGTGTGTCCCCTCGACGAACCGCGATGCCAACGTATCGGCGTGGCAAGGAGGCCGGCTTTGGTGGAGCGAATGGAGTGGAGG
>NC_057797.1:573558075-573578630 GCF_018294505.1 Triticum aestivum
GGCTTCTCCAAGTGCAGTCCCACGTGTCAGTGAAGAGGCAAGCCGAAGCGCGTTCCGTTTCCGTGAGCCGTGTGTAGGACCGAACGTGTGTGGGGTGCAATGCGACCGCGACAGGGGTGTTGTGAGTGTACCACCTTTTTTCCTTTTAAACTAGGTGCTTCGCCCCCTAAAAAAAACTTGTTGCTTCACGCGATCCATCGGTACTACTACTAGTAATCCGGTAATCCCGACTAAAACAGCGCGGCCGGGTCTTTTCCCGCGCGATATGCTGGGAGGTTGGCTTAGTTGGGTTTTTTAGGACAAGTAATGCTACACCTATGTAGTCCCAGTTACGTAATTAACCTAATATGAAATGTGTGAGTTGTTGATTGTAGATTGGGGGGAGGGAGGGGGCCACCACCATGAAAATCAGGGGAGGAGAGAGAGAGGCAATTTACATTAACCCTTTCGTAGGTTCCTGTAGATGTAGAAAAATGTGAAATGCGTTAATGTGCATTTGCAGATAAGGCCTTCCCTCGTTCATCCTTTTCTCCCACAAGATCTTGGTCTTCCGTGCAACGCACGGGCATCTTGCTAGTACTCCTACAATATACTATATTATTGTGAAAGATCATATACACCGGCCGAGATTAATGCAAACACGACAGATTTTCATTACATTTCGAACTTTTATAGGACAGAAAAATAAAAGAAACCCGACCCTAAACCTATTCTACGGTGGTGACCGACGTCCTCCATCTGCGATCTCCATGTACGGGGGCAGGGTTCAGACTCGTGAAGTGAAGGTGCGGTCTCCGGCGAGGAAAAGTAGAACACGGGAGACGGACCGGCCAGTTGGCACACCAAGCCCTGCCGCCTCCCATTCCCTACTCATCCTCGAAGGAATCCCCGACCTCGGCGGTGCCGAACATTGGACGACAGCAAGTAGGACGCGTGGCTGATGGTGCTCCCGTCGTCGGCCGCCAACCTGGCCACCGCTTGTGCGGCGACTTGAGCGAGGGCGGTGACTTGAGCGAGGGCGGCGACCTCGAGTTCCATCCCCGAAGACAAGCTCTCCCGCAGAGCGTTCGCGCTCACGGTCATGGCGGATGTGGTGCCAGGTAGGAGGAAGATGCGCTATCGTTTGGAGGTTATCTAGGCGTTGCCGCTTTAAGTAGCGCATTCTGGTGAGGCCAAGTGTCCTGGTGCGTCATTAAGTCACCGGAGTTGGTTCCTCGGGCACCGAGCCTCTTAATGACGGCATAGGATGGTCGGCATGAATGCGGGCAGCTGGCGCCGGCTGGGAACGCACCGCACGATGGCGCGAGGGACGAGGGTTTTTGGTGTGCCAGGGTAGTCGGCTGCGGTCGTGGCAACATTGGAGATGCTCTTTGCTCACATGCGATCGACGCATGTCATTGAAAAAGCAAAACGACCCGGCATGGTCTCAGGTCCTGAGGATGCAGTTGGCCGCGCTACACCACTCTGCGGACGCTTCCGGGCGCCCCGTGCATCCTCGACGAGCCGGGTGTCGGGGTGTGTTTGGATTGTGGCCAAAGTGCACCTTACCAAAATTTTGGTCATGACCCAAAGATTGGTCTTTGTTTGGATGGTTGCCATTTTTTTAGGTTTTGGTCATGACCCAAAAATGGATGGTTGCCATTTTTTGGCATGCCAATGAACTCTAGCCAACTCTAGTTCATTTTTCTTGCTGATGTCGGCCAAATCATGGGCAACCAAAACCTCAACCAAAATTTTGGCTACCCAATGATTTGATGGGGAAACTTGGGCACAAACCAAACATATTGTTGGTCGTGCCACAACACTAATGCCACCCTCGGCACACCGAAACCGACCATGTCTAGCGACAATGAGAGTGTCGCTCACCGCGGTCGCCGTGTCCAGAGGCGGTGCTGGAGCTGCGCCACGTTGTTGGCCCCCACGACCCACATGAACGGTTGCCAGTGGCGAGGAGGTCGTGGGCCAGCTCCTCCATTGGACTAGTTTGCGCTACATCGTCCCGATGGTTGTGCCCCACATGTCGGTTTCCCTGTTTTCCCGGCCATATTCGAGCGTCAGTGCTCCGTGTTGTGCATTAGGCCTTTCACTATGTAGGCCAAGCCTGACAACTTATTGTTTATTTGAGCCGTTCAAGTATAATCATGTGGCATTTGCTTATTTCTCATTCCTCTCCAACCCTCTACTCCATCGATCATGTCGCCCTCCGGTCGAGTCCATCCTCCCGCATGCCTCATTTGAACATTTCGCCGAGTATCATTCGCATGTGGGCCTAGACCATGCTTGAATTTCCCATGTTTATTTGTAATTTGTCCTACATGCATACAAACAAATAGTTCGTTTGAAGTTTCACTTTGCCTCCACTGCGTGTCACTTTGCGTCTTAGTTTTGACATCCCATTCGGTTCAAGCCCCGACACATGTTGACGAGATCAATTGATGTTCAGAGATCAATTGCATGTCGTGCAAGGAGATAAAGGTTTGGTCTATTTCTATAATAGAAATGACCCACCGGGGGTGGGTCTGTGGGGATCAGAGGGAGTATATTGTATGTTCATAAGCGAAACGAACATATTGTACCCACCCTAGTCCTCTTTCAATCGATCTCCGGACCCCGAGATGAAATCGAGAGAGAACGAGTGGGGGCATGTGTGATACCTAAGGCGGATTCAAAATTTTGAACCGGTGATCATAGCATCCGCAAATCATATATAAAGGGTATTCAATGTTCGTTTCGTTTTTTGAACGTACAATATACTCCCTCCTATCCTTTCTAGTTTACATATAAGTTTTATGTGTAGTCAAAGTATCTCTACTTTGATAAAAAAGTATCAACATTCAACAACGCCCAATCAATATTGTTAGATTCGTACGTACTCCTAGATTTGTACTCGAGATGGTTTCCAATTTGTTTTCAACCACGTGAATGTGCTTGTTCTTGCGCATGCTCTTCCTACTAGGATTTCGCCACGTATAGCCAGTCCAATAGTAACTTTTTTAAGCTCCCTGTCCAATAGTACTAGTGGAGTACTGACAACATATGTACTAGAGTATGCAGTGCTCATAGTTGTACTCCCTCCTTCCATTTATATAGGGCCTATGTGGAGGAGAGAGATGTGAAAAAGTAAGGGGAGTGAGGCCTCATGCAAGAACCTAGCTATATACGCATTCCTAGTTAAATACGTACAATAAATATGAATAAAGAGATGGAGAGGAGATGGAAATAGCCAACCTTATAGCCCACACTACTGTATGAGTGCATATAATAGATGATGGCTATAGATGACATGATAGTTCCTTATAGCCATCGACTGGCTATATTATTAACCATGCTCTAATGCGTTTTTCAAAACCGCATTTAACTATTGACAAGATTAATAGTACATGAGATGTATAATGTGAAAATTATATCATTGGAAGCTCCTTTCATATACATATCCCTGCCTTACCCTCCCTTTCGGTCACTTACTGGCGGACCCCATGCTTGCTAGGCCCCGCATGTCAATTACTCAATGGGTTCGGCCACATCAGGGGATCCTCATCTGTAGTATACTCCCTCTGTTTTTATTTACTCAACATAAAATGACGCAGGCGGGGGAGGGGGAGGGACGTCGGTTTGCTCTCAACTGTGGCCCCACAAGTGAGCGAAAACGCAAGATGAAGCGCGTTCCATTCGGTGAGCGGCATGGAGGGTCCAGCGTGCCGGGCTGCAACGTGAACGCGACAAGAGCGATGTACAGTCAAAACCGATTGACCGGTCATCATCAAAACCACTATTCACACCAGAACTTTTGTTGCTCGGCCTATGCCAGCCACTGCCCTAAAACCACACCTAATCTCCAGCCCCATCACCCACCTTTCGATCCCCTAGCCCGTATCAAGCGTCCCCTAGTTCGCTGGAAAGCCATGGTGCGCTGCAAGATCACGTACTACAAGATGCTGACGCCGGAGCGCCGCGCAGAAATCGCGGCAGCGGTCGGCGCCAGAGACCTCCGTTCCCAAGCTCGCTTTACAGCGGGCCAATGCCTGAGTTCTCTTGAGCCAAGCTACGAGGAGGAGGAAGCCGATCCAATGTTCATGGCAGAGGTCGCGGCGCAGAAGGCCCCCGATGGGTATGAGACGATCGACGTCGACTTCGTGCCGGCATCCGAGTCCCCCATGGTGCAGGCAGACCAGCGGATCAACCTGGCGATACTAAAGGAGGACCGGGAGGCAGAGGCTCAACTCGACGCGGAGTGCACGCATGCCACTGCCATCGAGGCTCTCTTGCAGACGGAACCGGATGTCGTGGATGTGAACCGGGCGGCGGAGGCTCAACTTGAGGTGGAGCGCGCGGATGCCGCTGCCATCGAGGCCCTCCTACAGGAGGAACCAGACGTCCTGGACTTGAACTGGGCGGTGGAGGCTCAACTCGACGCGGAGCGAGGAGATGCCGCTCTCATCGAGGCCCTCCTATAGGCGGAACCGGACGTCCTGGACTTGAACCGGGTGGCGGAGGATCGACTCGACGCGGTGTGTGCGGATGCCGCTGCCATCGAGGCCCTCCTGCAGGCGGAACCTGACATCCTCGACTTGAACCGAGCGGTGCTCTCGTCCGTGTAGAGCGCCCACACGCTCCGCATGAACGAGTAGCTGGAGGCCGAGGACAACCACGGTGCGGAGACACATGTCGGTAGCTACGGCTGGTTCGTGCCAACAGCCAAAGACGACGAGGCCGTCTCGTTCCGTGAGCAGTGATAGTTTTTCTTTATGTTGTTGTTTTTATGGATCTTTTGCTGTGTAGTAAAAACATATATTGTTATGCAAGTCGCCTGACTTGGGTCAGTCTACCATTTCAGGCGGTTGGATGAATATCCTACGTCTCCTAACCCTTCTTCCTCACCTCTTCTTCTTCCCCAACAGACCACCGCACGGGTCGTACGGATACTCCCCAACATGCGGTTGGATAAACATACTCTATGAACGAAAATTATGTGTCAGCAGTAGGATGGCTGAGTTTGGTTTGTTCACATGCGGCAGCACATGTCAGTGAGGGTGCGTTCCCTTGGTTGGGTTTGTGGTGTGCAGGAGCGACTGTGCATGTGAGGGTGCGGTGCGACCGCGGCGTGTAGAAGCGACCCTGTGAGGGTGCGGTGGGACCGCGACAGCCGTGCGCAAGTGTACCTCCTTTTCATTTTGAAAACTTTAGGAAAGCCTGGCAAAAATGTGTGGCGAAGTATGGCAATGCAAGGCCTAGACCCAAACAGGATAAGTACGTAGTACTACGTACTAGGAGTAATAGTGTTAAAAAAGAAAGGTGGGGTTTTCCTTCACGGGATTAATCGATACAAATCCTCGTTTCACGTGTCAATTAATGCGTATTTTTTCTTCAAAGCCCAAAGAGCTAACCACCTCACTCCTCATCGCTTGATTAATGCAGCGCCATGCAAACTAACCTTCTCACTTCCGCATGCATGTAGGGGATATTAATGCCCTTGGTTGCTAGTACGAGGCAAACCCCATCAATTTTGCCTCGATTAGTGTTAGTGGCCTTTTGCAAATTGTAATTCTGATATAATGGCCTTGTGTACAAAAAATGGAGGTAGTAACTATATTTGACTTCCTTCCCCATTGCGGTGACGTCGATGATATCTCGAACGTTGTGGTTTGCCGAAGTGCGTTCGACGGAGAACACCATTGAGGGAGACCATGGTAAGCCATTCGCAAGTGCCGCCTGTAAGCCGAGACAACCGCCTTATTTGCATCCAGGAAGTCCATTGAACCAAAGGACGTGTAAATGTACTAGTACTACTCGTACACAATAGCGTCGTCCGTCCAGCTTAGTGCGGTGAGATGGTTTCTCGAAGAAGACGATGGAGAAGCAGAGTCAGCAAAGAGTGAAGTGATGGTTGCTTCATCCGTGCTTTTTGATTTGACGCCTCACTGCTTTGTGATTTGTGATAGAAGGGACAGGGGAGTAGACTCTGTCCTCTATACTATACATGCGTCCAAGCACGGGAGAAATAGGAGAGACGTTGCATTTTTCTATTCCTTCAATCAATCAATCAGGGAGCTTCGGTTCCATCCGTATGGCTTTGGCAACACCGTCCACAATGGTTCCTACGATGCCAAAAGCTATTTTCACATTTGGCTACACATTGTGGATGCCCTTAACCATACCACTTGGTTTTGCTCCTGTGTGCTATCTATACAAATCTCAATTATGTTGATCTAAAAAATTATAGAATCAAGATTAGTAAAAAGGAGGTGATTTTGCCGTGCGGATGGCGGGGGAGGTTTCTTACTTTTAGAGGACGTTGTCCGGGCGGTTTGCTAACATGCGGTCCCACGTGTCAGTGCTTTACCAAGCCGATCCGCTCCGACATGAGGCAGAACAACGGCAGAAGCAACACATGGTTAACTTGAAGAAGATGAGGGAGAAGCGGATTCAGCAACGAGTGAAATGATGGTTGCTTCGTCCCTCCAACTTATTTTTTTAGCATTATTACTTCGTCGCTCCAACTTAACTTCTAGGGTGCATTTATCTGCTAGACTGTTAACTTTTATGCCAACCTTCCTTTTGTTTTATAGTTGTAATTTGTTTTGGTGCGATACAAAATTTGTTCTTAACATGCAGCCACCGGCTGAAGAAAACAGCAAGCCATTTTTGTATAGTGTAGGGTGTTCCCTATATTTTCACTGGTGGCGAACTTTGATGCCCACCGGCTGTAGTTAACATGGGCCTTCTATGGGCTGTAGAAACAATGGGCCTTCTAAGGGTCGTAGAAACAATGGGCCTTCTATGTGGTGTAGAAACAATGGGCCTTATATGGGCCATAGACACAATGGGCCTTCTATGGGCTGTATCATCAATGGGCCTTCTACGGGCTTATGATCGATTGGCCAAACATGGGCCAATAACAGACCACATTATGGTCGTAGATGGGCTAGAGTTGAAATCGTCCGTTCATGGGCCGACCATAATGGGTCGTCGTTAATCGGTCGTATTTTGATGACGCTGTGAAAACGGCCCAACGTATTAATGGGCCACAAACGGGCCGACTATAACCACGGGCTGAATTTGGCCCACAAGCAGAAAATGACAGTAACGGGCCGTAAGTAAATGAATGTGGAAATGAGCCCAAGAATAAATGGGCCCCGAGAAGGCCGAAAGATAACATGGTCTGGAAACGTCCCAATGGAATAATGGGCCATTAATGGGTATAAAGTGATACACTATTCATTACGGGCCAGTTTTACCACGGGCCGTTAATGGGCCGAGAGTAATAAGGACCTCATACGGGCCAAAAGACGTCATGGGCCATACATGGGCCGGAAGTTAAAACGGGCTGGAATTATATTGGACGGCCCAGATGATGCTACTGGGCCTAATTCGGATAGGCTGTAAACGGGCCCTGGGTTAGCGGGCTGTAAATGGGCTATATGTGAACAGGCTGTTAACAGGCTTACCCTGGGCCGGCCCGCCACCTTTTGACCAAGTCAAACGGGCCGGCCTTTTCAAAGGAATGGGCCTCTGTTGGACCGTGCCACGTGTCGACGTATCATAGACGCTTTGGGTCCGATGAGTGGATGACATCTGTCCCAACGGTGAGCCGACATGTGTTTCCTCCAGCCAATGATGATTTTACATGTGGAAAATCCCCATTGGTCGGGGCTGTTAACGGGTTATCGGATCCAAAACCGGACCCGATAGCTCAACGGTGTTCCGTTACGGTGGATGCCACGTGTCGGTCAACCTTGATGAAAGCACTTCTGTGACGCGCGATTTATCGTCATGGAAGTGGACACTTCCATGATGATAATTTTGGTAATGTCATGGAACACTTCTACGCCAGCACAGGTATGACTATCTTGATTCTATCATAAATTTGTCATGGATGTACATGCATGACAGAAAACGTGACCTATTGTGACAAACACGTATCATCATTGTTGTGGAATTGTCACGGCAGATGTCCTAATGTGAGGACTTAGTCGTGAGGCCAACGCATCTATGTGGTAGCTTGAGAGGGTTGAATGGAATCGAGAGAGTAACGCAAGACAAAGGTTTAGACAGCTTCGGGCCCCGGGAAACATCATCCGGTAACAACCCTACATGTTGTTTGAGGCTATCTCTCATTATGATCATGAGGAAGTCGTCGTCAACCGGCTCTCCCAGTTAACCCTAACCCTTTAAGATTGTTTCTTGTTCCTTCCCCCTCTTTGGGGAGCCCCGCCCCTCCTTATATAAGTTGAAGGGGCGGGTTACATGTAGAGTCCAACTCGGACTTAAGACTTAACTACTATGACTTCTCTTCATGGGCTTCTTAACATCTTGGGCTTCATAATGACTCGGGCTTCATAACTCCTGGCAACCCAATTACCACTGCCTGCCAGGAGTTAACTGGCGCCGGTTTAAGATGGTCTACCGGTTTATGATTGTCTGCTGAGTTATCATCTGACTTAACTCCTGTCTTAACTGTCAGCCGGTTTAACAACCTGCCGGTTTATCGTCTGGGTTAACAGCATGTTTTACCTGTCTGTCTTAACTGCCAGCCGGTTTAACAACCTGCTGGTTTACCGTCTGACTTAACACCAACCGGTTTACCACCTGTGTTAACACCTGCCGGTTTACCACCTGCCTTAACATCTGCCGGTTTACTAAGTCCCAGCCGGGTTATAACTCTGGCCGGATTGTATCGCGGGGTATATCCCTGACATTAGACCCTAGTTTAATTTGGATTTATCTATGTTAAACTGATCCTGATCATCCTTAAGTTCTTGTCACTTCCTTCTTCTAGAAGATCTGGGTCGATAGGCCAGTTTCATAATCAATTTGCTGACATTGGTTTGTCACGGATAAATATTGTGAAGAATAACTCCTTTGACTCAGCTCCCAATGCTTAACAAAAATATTGGTCTTTGAAATACTCATCTGATCTTCAGCCGGTTTAAGAATGTAGAACTTGCCGGTTTAAGAATGTAGAACTTTGCCAGTTTAAGACTTAAACTTGCCGGTTTATCATTGCCGGTTTACAAATATTGATGGCACCGGGTCATAATTGTAGTTAACATCAAGCTTGAAAATGTACCTCTTATATGCCTATCACTTGTAGCCCCCAAGTCTTAAGAAGGTAGCATAGCAACAACTTAAGACTTGTTTCAATATGAATGTCACAAGCTTGAAGAAATCTAGGTTGTTCATCTCAACCTGGGACTTGAAATTGCCTTATGCTCATAAAAACTTCAACCAGTGTAGCCCCCAAGGGCTGGGTTATTATGCAATAATGAGCAGGGACTTTATAGATATGATCATGTAAACTTGAGAAGCAATGTGCAGCCCCCAAGGGCTGGCTCAGTAAGATAATATTGAACTGGGACTTTATATATACTTCATTGAGAATAACATTATACGATGTGACCCCCATCATGGGGCTTGAACCCACGTCCACAAGGTTGAGAGCTTTGTGCTTTACCAACTGAGTAGTGGATCCTTTAATAATAGATGAAATTTTATTTACCTTGAATTGTTGACAGGAGCAATTGGTAGCCCCCAAGGGTCAGCTCATTACAATGTGATGAGTCGGGTCTTCAATAAGTGAGCAAACAATGACTTTGCATTATCCCCCAAGTGTCATGGTGCATGCTTGCAGCGACATGAGACTTATGTATTTGACGTAATCCCAACTTGAATAATGTAGCCCCCAAGTGTCGGGTCGTAAGCCTGCAGTGACTCGGGACTATTCCTTCCATTATAAAATGAATCATATCCATCGATAAAATAACAGTCATTGCGCTAAAGCGACTTTGAAAACCTCAGTCATAATATTGGTTATTGATAACCATAATAAAAAATCCAGCCGTGTTGGGTATTAAAGATTTGAATAAGTATAACTTGGTTTGAAAACCAATTCCTGCCATATAAACCAGTATATCCATGCACATATGGTACATGCTATGATGATGTTATGATGTAATATATGATGATGTGTATATATATGATCAAGAGGGTTTAAGCTATGGTTCGGATACGACCAGAGCCCCATGTAGTCATAATTGTGGCATTGCGCCGATCAAGAGGTGTAGCTATGGTTCGAATACGACCAAGCCCCCAAGTTATTTCCCTAGTGCCCTTATGCCTATCAAGAGGTGCAACTATGGTTCGAACCCATAGCCCCCAAGTGATTTTCCTGGTGGCCTTATGTCTATCAAGAGGTGTAGCTATGGTTCGGATACGATCAAGCCCCCAAGTGATTTCCCTGGTGCCCTTATGCCTATCAAGAGGTGTAGCTATAGTTCGGATACGACCAAGCCCCCAAGTGATTTCCCTGGTGCTCCATCCAGAATTTAACTGGGATATACAGAAGCCTAGTAGGGGAAAATCACACTTTCCAGGATGCCATGAGCTGTTAAATTTGTGTGCATAAATAATACAAGTCACAGCAGAAAAAATTCTTGAAATATTTAATATCCGGATTAAACGGAATAGGATAAATAACACCTGGTAGTGTCGTGCAGTGGACGTAGCAATTCACAGCCCAACTAGTACTTGCGCTCATGTAGCAAGAGTAGTAGCACCATGAACCAAAGCGTACCGTATCCTTGATCTTACGTGGAGTAAATAGCACCAGTAACTGATGTCTTTTGTCTTGATGCGATGAAGAAATGGCAGTGGCCTTGGATCTCCACGCATGAGTAGTAATGCACTTGCTACACCCATGCTTTGCAGTATACCTTGGGGTACATTTTTGTATAACGACATGCATGTTGTTTAACATCTTCCATGCAACATGAATGTACAGACCAGAAAACGAGACCGCCGCTGTCCCTCAACACATATAGTACTCCCTCCTTTCCGGTTTATAGGGCTTATCTCAAAATTAAAGTTTTTCCATTTTATAAGGCTCAACTTGGTTGTTTCCCATCACATGTTCAGATTCCAAGGTGCATTAAATCATTGCATGCAAGTATTAAGAGAAAAGTGACCAATGCATGTAATTTATGCATGTATAAATTGCAATTAATGCATTGGTAAACATACTTTTTTGAGGAAAACAAGAGCATTAATTTGGGTGCTTTTGCAAACTCCAAAAGGTATTCCACCACTCACCATCTACCTTGGTTGGTGAGATTTTCGAATTGAGCCTTATAAACCAGAAAGGACGGAGTATGAAGTAGCAGCAGCATGTCCTCATAACATCTTCAGAAAAACCACAGCAGAGAAGCGGAAGCAAAGTCGGTGAGCGCGGCGACCCAGCAATTGGGCACGGATGCGGTGAACCGGCAGAGGGCTTAAAGCGGAGGCTCAGTGATTTGTGGCAGAAGCAAGGCCGGCTCGAAGGGCGGCGGTGGCGGCTCAAGGCGAGGCCAAAGCAGGGACGCACCAGCGACTCAGCGGCTCGGGGCTGACCAAGGCAGAGGCGGCAGTTTGGCGGCGAAGCGAGATAAGACTGCAAGTGTCAGCCGCGGCGGTAGCGGCCTGTAGTAATTGTAATCCGACGGACGTAACTCGGAGTGGCTTGAGAACTCCAGATCATGACAGGAGCGGAGTAACGGCGACTCACCAGGGGCGCCGGCGAGTTATTGTCATCAGTTTCCGACATAATAGTGGCAGGACGAGTCGAGTCCCCTGATAAGGCGGGTTTCCATATTAGCAGCGTTTTGTGCAGTTTGCATCTTGTAACAACTGTCGGGTTGAATTGGCACATCGATGGTGGCGATTTGAGGCAGCTACCCGGAGCGACCCGGAACACTGGCCGGACGTACGCGAAGGCGCGAAGCGCACGGGGCAGTTCAACCGTAACGGCGATGCAACGGGGCGGTTCAAAAGGGCGAGGAAAGGCCGCGCGACGACCGGTTCGGGTCACCGGGGGAAGCTGGAACGAAGCTACGGCGGCTCGGCACGGCTACTGCTGGTTGAAGTGACGGAGACCGCGACAGTGGGAACAAGGCGACGGCTCGGTCATGATTTAGACGACGACGGTTTGGCATCCGGCCAAGAGCTAGCGGGGCGGGTCCGGTCAACGCTTGATTGGAACCGGCTCAGATCGTCGTAAACCGGCCTGCGGGTCAGAACACGGTTGGAGAAAGCGAAGCAGAGCAGGGCGGCTCAGCGCCGGGGGTGACTCAACAGCACCCAAGGGCCCGTGGTTGAGGAACGCTAGTAAAGCAGAACCGCCACGAAGAAAAACGAGATGGCCGTGGTAACTTAGCAGAGTGCAGCCAGATAGTTCAGTAGTCCTTAGTACGGATGGAACGAATTTGGGTGGCAGGTGACTCCGTAGAAGCCGGCCGATCAGGGTGAGTGACAGCAGCGGCGACTCAAGGCCGGTTGGTGCGGGGGAACGACTGGACGGCGACTCGCAGGGTTCGGTGGCCCGACGCGGCGGCAGGTTGCAACGAGGGGCGAGGCCGTGAAGTAGAAGCGGCTCGATGCAGTCCTCCCGGGTCGGGGACGTATCCGACACTTGATGTGAAGGTAGCGGCTCGGCGATTCACCGTAGGGTCGTGGAGGCGGCTCCGGGCACGGCCGTGTTGATGCGTCGGCCACGGCAAAGGCGGCCCAATGCGACGACGAGCCCGGTTTGATGCCGGCGGAGCCAGCCGGTGACTGATACGATTGGGCTGGCCTGCGACAACCCGAGACGGAGTTTAACCTGGAGCAGAGAGGCAGGCCGGCGGCTGTGGTTGAAACGGCGGCGGGTCTCGACAACGTCTCGGCGATTTAGAACGAGGCTGGGGGCGCGGCTATGGATGCCCCAAAGTCGGCTCAGCCGATTGCCCCCGGCGGCTCACGCGGTTGCTGGGCATAATAAAGACGGGACCAGGCGGATGACAGCGGCAGTGGTTTAGAGTCCTTGGCAGAAACAGATTGCTTGGGCGATTTGGAATAGGCGTGGTGACTCGTGGCACCAAAGCGGATTCAATGGGAAGACGAGGTTAGCCACGGAGGCATGTAAAGCGTCGTATCCGTCGACCGGGCCAGGGGGGAGGCAGACCTGCTCGAGGCGTGGCGGTTTAAACTGAAACATGATGAGTGCACCCCGCAAGACGGCTGTCAGTGGCGGTGGGCCCTCTCATGGAGACTCGACGAGGTGCCGGTGGTTTACGGCAGCGGCGATTTATAGCACAAGCCAATAGCGGAGGCAACCCATGATAGTGGCTTGGAACAACTTGGCCTTATGCATGTTTGATGATTTGACCCCATTGGATTTCGGTGATCCAACTTGAACAAAACGAAACCTTCGGGATCTTCTCTGTTAATCTTGCCAACCGACCGGATACACTCCATTAATCCATAATTTCTCATCTTGATCAAAGTTGATGTAAACTCTTTCAAAACCGACTTTTCTTCCTCGGAAAATTTGTGAACTTCTCAAAACCCTGAGAAAGATCCCTTCAAGATCTCAACACCATCGTGCGCAAACCCCACGGTGGGCGCCTACTGTCGTGGAATTGTCATGGCAGATGTCCTAGTGTGAGGACTTAGTCGTGGGGCCAACGCATCTATGTGGTAGCTTGAGAGGGGTTGAATGGAATCGAGAGACGTAACGCAAAACAAAGGTTTAGACAGCTTTGGGCCCTGGGAAACATCATCCGGTAACAACCCTACATGTTGTTTGAGGCTATCTCTCATTATGATCATGAGGAAGTCACCGTCAACCAGCTCTCCCAGTTAACCCTAACCATTTAAGATTGTTTCTTCTTCCTTCCCCCTCTTTGGGGAGCCCCGCCCCTCCTTATATAAGTTCAAGGGGCGGGTTACATGTAGAGTCCAACTCGGACTTAAGACTTAACTACTATGACTTCTCTTCATGGGCTTCTTAACATCTTGGGCTTCATAACGTCTCGGGCTTCATAACTCCTGGCAACCCAGTTACCACTGCCAGCCAGGAGTTAACTGGTGCCGGTTTATGATTGTCTACTGAGTTATCATCTGACTTAACTCCTGTCTTAACTGTCAGCCGGTTTAACAACCTACCGCTTTACCGTCTGGGTTAACAGCATGTTTTACCTGTCTGTCTTAACTATCAGCCGGTTTAACAACCTGCCGGTTTACCGTTTGACTTAACACCAACCGGTTTACCACCTGCGTTAACACCTGCCAGTTTACCACCTGCCTTAACACCTGCCGGTTTACCAAGTCCCAGCCGGGTTATAACTCTGGCTGGATCATACCGCGGGGTATATCCCCGACATTAGCCCCTAGTTTAATTTGGATTTATCCATGTTAAACTGATCCTGATCATCCTTAAGTTCTTATCACTTCCTTCTTCTAGAAGATCCGGGTCAATAGGCCAGTTTCATAATCAATTTGCTGACATTGGTTTGTCACGGATAAATATTGTGAAGAATAACTCCTTTGACTCAGCTCCCAATGCTTAACAAAAATATTGGTCTTTGAAAACGTGACCTACTGTGACAAACACGTATCATCATTGTCGTGGAATTGTCATGGCAGATGTCCTAGTGTATGGACTTAGTCGTGAGGCCAACACATCTATGTGGTAGCTTGAGAGGGGTTGAATGGAATCGAGAGACGTAATGCAAGACAAAGGTTTAGACAGTTTCGGGCCCCGGGAAACATCATCCGGTAACAACCCTACATGCTGTTTGAGGCTATCTCTCATTATGATCATGAGGAAGTCGCCGTCAACCGGCTCTCCCAGTTAACCCTAACCCTTTAAGATTGTTTCTTCTTCCTTCCCCCTCTTTGGGGAGCCCCACCCTCCTTATATAAGTTGAAGGGGCGGGTTACATGTAGAGTCCAACTCGGACTTAAGACTTAACTATTATGACTTCTCTTCATGGGCTTCTTAACATCTTGGGCTTCATAACGTCTCGGGCTTCATAACTCCTGGCAACCCAGTTACCACTGCCTGCCGAGAGTTAACTGGTGACGGTTTAAGATGGTCTGCTGGTTTATGATTGTCTGCTGAGTTATCATCTGACTTAACTCCTGTCTTAACTGTCAGCCGGTTTAACAACCTGCCGGTTTACCGTCTGGGTTAACTGCCTGTTTTACCTGTCCGTCTTAACTGTCATCTGGTTTAACAACCTGCCGGTTTACCGTCTGACTTAACACCAACCAGTTTACCACCTGCGTTAACACCTGCCAGTTTACCACCTGCCTTAACACCTGCCGGTTTACCAAGTCCCAGTCGGGTTATAACTCTGACTGGATCATACCGCAGGGTATATCCCCAACAATCATGGAAGTGTATTTTTTTGTAGTGACATCATTACGATGTGGTTCCTCTATGCCGCCTTCAAAGGGTATCTTACAGACCCAACAAAAATTATAAAGTGACATCTCCTTAACCTCATCATATAAATGAAATTCCACTGAAGGTGGTGATTTCTTAGCATGAAAGTAAAAAGATTGCACGAAAATATTAGTGAGGAGGAGATACTGTTCACGCTAGTCGCAGAGGAAGTCGATGAGGCCTGTATTCTCAGCCAAATAATAAAAGTCATCATAAATCCCGGCTGCTCTCAAGAACTCATCACAAGGCCATTCGCACGGCCGAACCTTCGCAGTGCGAGGGAGATTATATTTGGGCTTCTTATTCTCTTCACTTTGCTTATCCTTCGAGCTTCGGCTCGAATAGCCCCTCAACAATCTCTTCATCATTTTCTCTGAAAAATTTCTGAAATTTTTAGTGACTCAAAATAAAAGTGAAACAAACTCAACAAGATTGATAGCAACAACTGCCACAAGTTCCTAGAGGCTATAGCATGCATTAAAACTACTTTTGAACACATAAATTTCACATGCAAGCTCAAGAACAAGGTCACCTAAGCAGCACAAATTTGTAATAAATAAAGCACTAGAACAAAAACTAATTGGACCATTGGAGGAGTCACATACCAAAGAACAATCCCCCAAAACAGTTTTGTGAAAGGAGCTTTGAGCAAGGAGATCGAAAATGGCAGCAAGATGAACTAGAACTTGGGTTTGAGCTGGTGAATGATTTTTTCTGGAAGAAGACGAAGTGTGTGGGTGCAAGATTAAGTGGAGGGGGCCCACGTGGGGTCCATGAGGCAGGGGGCGCGCCCTGGACCCTCGTGGCCAGGTGGTGAGGCCCCCTGGTGTGTTCTTAGTGCCAATAATTCTTAAATATTCTAGAAAAATCATATAAAATTTTTAGGACATTTGGAGAACTTTTACTTTTGGGGTATTTTTTATTGCAAGGATAATTCGGAAAACAGACATAAAATACTATTTTCGCTTTATTTAATATAAATAACAGAAAGTAAAAAGAGGGTACAGAGAGTTGTGCTTTCTAACTTCATCCATCTCATGCTCATCAAAAGGAATCCACTAACAAGGTTGATCAAGTCTTGTTAAGAAACTCTTTCCGAATCGCATGAAACCGGAGAATTTTTGAATAACACTAAGTTACCTCAATGGGGATATGCACATCCCCAACAATAAGAACATCATATTTCTTATTGACAGTAGGTAGAAAATCCAAAGCCTCCAATAATAATCGTTGGAATTTTTCCAATAGAATTGATAGTGTGGACGTGAGGTTGTTTCCTCGGAAAGTGTACCGTATGCTCATTACCATTAACATGAAAACTGACATTGCCTTTGTTGCAATCAATAACAGCCCCTGCAGTATTCAAAAAGGGTCTACCAAGAATAATAGACATACTATCGTCCTCGGGAATATCAAGAATAACAAAGTCCGTTAAAATAGTAACATTTGCAACCACAACAGGCACATCGTCACAAATACCGACAGGTATAGCAGTTGATTTATCAGCCATTTGCAAGGATATTTCAATAGGTGTCAACTTATTCAAATCAAGTCTACGATATAAAGAGAGAGGCATAACACTAACACCGGCTCCAAGATCACATAAAGCAGTTTTAACAAAGTTTCTTTTAACGGAGCATGGTATAGTTGGTACTCCTGGATCTCCTAGTTTCTTAGGTATTCCACCTTTAAAAGTATAATTAGCAAGCATGGTGGAAATTTCAGCTTCCGGTATCTTCCTTTTATTTGTAACAATATCTTCCATGTACTTAGCATAAGGATTCATTTTAAGCATATCAGTCAAACGCATACACAAAAAGATAGGTCTAATCATTTCAGCAAAGCGCTCAAAATCCTCATCATCCTTTTTCTTGGATGGTTTAGGAGGAAAAGGCATGGGTTTCTGAACCCATGGTTCTCTTTCTTTACTGTGCTTCCTAGCAACAAAGTGTATCACCCTCGATGCGACTATAGCTCCCACGTGTCGAGGCACGACTTAGAGACATAATCGCATTGAAGGCATATGTCGCAAGTTAGGCAATCTTCACAACATCCCATGTAATAATAATAAAAGGGGAGAACATAGTTGGCTTACACTCGCCACGTCAATCAAGTACATTAATAACATTACATCATCCATACACTCAAGGCCCGACTACGGCACCAAAATAAAAGAGAACCCAACATGCGACATGGTCCCGATCACCCCCAACTGGGCACCACTACTGATCGTCGGGAAAGGAAACATAGTATCGTTGAGAGTCTTCGTCCAACTCCCACCTGAGCTCACACGCGTCTCCTGGAGCGGAATCATCAGGCCCTGCATCTGGTGTAATAGTAATCTGTGAGCCACAGGGACTCAGCAATCTCGCACCCTCGCGATCAAGACTATTTAAGCTTATAGGTGTGACAAGGTACAATATGAGTGGAGCTGCTGCAAGCGACTAACAAATATGGTGGCTAACTTATTCGCAAAGGAGAGCGAGAAGAGGAGGCAAAGCGCGAGCGAGAAACTAGAGAGCAACCTACGCAAACATTACTCCAACACCGTGTCCACTTCCCGGACTCCGCCGAGAAGAGGCCATCACGGTAACACACTCGGTTGATTCATTTTAATTAAGTTAAGGTTCAAGTTATCTACAACCGGACATTAACAAATTCCCATCTGCCCATAACCGCGGGCACGGCTTTCGAAAGTTCAATCCCTGCAGGGGAGTCCCAACTTAGCCCATGACAAGCTCTCACGGTCAACAAAGGAATAGACCTCCTCCCAAGATGTTCCGATCAGACTCGGTATCTCGGTAACTCAAGACACTTCGACAGGTTAAAACAAGACCAGCAACACCGCCCGAATGTGCCGACAAATCCCGATAGGAGCTGCACATATCTCGTTCTCAGGGCACACTTAGATGAGACTAGCTACGAGTAAAACCAACCCTCAAGTTTCCCCGAGGTGGCCCCGCAGGCAGCTCAGTTTGGACTAACACTCAGAGGGAGCACTGGCCCGGGGGGAGGGTTAAAATAAGATGACCCTTGGGCTCCGGTAACCCAAGGGAAAAAAGGATATGTTGCGAATGGTAAAACCAAGGTTGGGCATTGCTGGAAAAGCTTTAATCAAGGCGAACTATCAAGGGGTTCCCATTATAACCCAACCGCGTAAGGAACGCAAAAATCCAGGAACATAACACCGATATGATGGAAAACTAGGGCGGCAAGAGTGGAACAAAACACTAGGCGAGAGGCCGAGCCTTCCACCCTTTACCAAGTATATAGATGCATTAAGATAACATGGCAATATAATGATATCCCAACAAGTAAATAAAAGATGTTCCAACAAGGAACGGCCTCCAATCTTCACCTGCAACTAGTAACGCTATAAGAGGGGGCTGAGCAAAGCGGTAACATAGCCAATCAACGGTTTGCTAGGACAAGGTGGGTTAGAGGTTTGACATGGCAATTTGGGAGGCTTGCAAGCAAGTGGTAGGCATCGTAGCATTGGCATAGCAAAAGAGCGAGCAAACTAGCATAGCAAAGATAGTAGTGATTTCGAGGGTATGATCATCTTGCCTGCACAGTTGACAGAGTTGACTGGATCCTCAAGAGCAAACTCAACAGGCTCCTCGTTAGCGAACTCGTCTCTCGGCTCTACCCAACAATACAAACAAGCAACAAGGATACAATCAACCACGTGCAAGACCAAGCAATATGATGAAATGATGATATGCTATGCGGGATGCGATGCGGGATGCAAAAATGCAAGATATGACAGGCAATGCATGAACCTGGCCTCAACTTGGAATTCCAAGGGTGCCACTGGAAAGATGAGATGAAATCGCTTGAAAACGATATAAAGAACGCCGGAATCGGAGTTACGGTTTGGAAATGGCAAGCGATTCAAAAATGACACCGGTCTGCGATTTACAGCAAGTAGGCATCTAAATGCAATGACATGAACATGCTACAGCAACCAAACATGACAACAAAATACATGGTAGGGATGCACACAAGATGCTTAACAAAAGTCTAGCACTGAGCTACGGCCAAATCATCCATTAACAGGTTCAAACAAGCATGGCAAAAACGCAAATGGTAAACAGATCTCAGACTTAGTGAAATTAACACTTGTCTGGAATTTCAGATCATATAGCCCTCTTTGGAGCAACAAAACAACATGCTACGGGACCTGAACATGACAAAGAAAGACATGGCATGGAGCTACTCAACAATCTTAACAAAAGTCCCTTAGTGACCTTGAGCCAAAAGGGATCACAAGATATACTAACAAGCACACGAACATAGCAAAAACATAATCAGTTTTCAGACTTGGTGAAAACTGGGACATGCTGAAATATAACTCACGAAGGCATGTTTACGAGCTCGATGCACTCACTACTGTGCAAGTCATGGCAAGACAAGCCAACATCCCTCAAGAAGGCACAAAATACAAGCTAGACATGGCAAGAACATTGGCATAGCATGCACGGATCAACTATAATAACATCGGCAAAATCGCAAACAAGTTGACGATCTGCCCAGATTCACAACGAAGCAAAAGTAGAGCTCGATTGAATCAAGCTAGGGTGTTCCATAATTGCAAACAAAGACATGGATGGATAGAGCAATACAAGATTAACAAAACACCCTTACTGATCATCCTCAAAAGAGGCACGGATCACTAGGAAACAACAAGAACATATGGCATCATGAACTAAACAATCCCAGGACTTCGTGAAATCACTAAGTCCCTGAAAACAGAATTAGCAAGTGCACCACTTTGCAAGCTTGCACAAGTCACCACACACATCCTAAAAATACATGGGTTGCACCTCTGGATATATGACAAAACCCTTAACAAAACATATGTAGAACTCACGGGCATAGCATGCACACATAAATCATGGCAAAAAATGACAAATGTCTAAGATGAACTAGCAGATCTGACAATTAACTCAAGTAACCCTCTTCTAACAGCATTTCGACAATCAAGATGAGCTCAAATGAAAATGATATAATGGAATGAAATGATCTACTCTCTGAGATGAACATTTTGATATGCTATATGCATGAATCGGAGCTACGGATGCAAAATTACGGAGCCTCGAACATGGGCATATGAACTAAAAATTCTGGGACTTAGTGAAAAAAAACTACCCCGGATCAGATCTAGGGTTTCGGGGCATTGTTCACGTCGGAGCCGAGGTGGCGGCGCGGCTCGCCGGAGAAGTCGAGGACGGCGGCGGCGGGGGTTGGAGGCGCCGGATCCGGCGAGGGGAAGGTCGCCGGTGGCCGGGCCGGAGCTGGGGCCGGCCGGGGC